>NC_089789.1:30501105-30513605 GCF_040412425.1 Macrobrachium rosenbergii
TAGCCTCGTTAGAAACTCCTGCTTATCTTAGTATTTTTGAAGTCATCGCAAGAAATAGAAATTGTGGCATTTTGAACTGTTTTCTTGTCTTTTTTTTTTTTGTCATAAAATGTGACGCCAGATAACCTCCAAATAATCACTCAATCATTGTCATATACAAAACACTGACCTTACTTCTCTTTAAGGGGGCGTGTGTTTAGCTAATCACTTGCTTGGACGCTAGAAAGGTTTTTCCTTTTAGGAAGCAGAACCATAGTTTTTCATTAGAAAGGTTACGAAACTCCAGCATGTGACTTTCTCCCTTCTCCCCAGTTATGTAACCAGAACAGAAAGAAAGTCGTCCACGGAAATTGTGGGATTTATTCATTCATCACACTGATATCGGTTTTCCTTTTGTATGTTAATGCCGCCGTTGAAAGAAATATGGCGTAACTCGATACTGAAGAGGGAATATAGATAGGAAGAGGGGAAACAGGGGAAGAATATTATTCCACAGCTGGGAATGGATAGTTTATGGAATGTCTACAGAAAGGGATATGTAGAAATATGAGGGACGCGGTTACATTTCCTAAGAGATATACCAAATGCAGCAGGCAATAACTATCACGGTATATAACCATAGAAAGCTATTTGTAAAACGCTTGGAATTATAGGCAAAAGCCTTGAGGCTTTCTGTTATGCATGCCGTTGGTGGGTGGTGCCGTCAGTGCACCTCATGCGGTACACTGTAGGCATTACTTGAGGTTCTTTGCAGCGTCCCTTCCATAGCCCCTAGCTGCCACCCCTTTTATTCCTATTACTGTACCTCCGTTCATATTCTCTTCCTTCTGACTTTCCTCAGCCATCTCCTAACAATTGATTCATAGTGCAACTGCGAAGCTTTCCTTCTGTTACACCTTTCAAGTCTTTCTACTCACAGTTTCCGTTTCAGCGCTGAATGACCTGGTAGGTCCCAGCGCTTGGCCTTTGGCCTAGATCCTGTATCCTATTCTATTTCTGTTATGCATTCATTTATGAAGCTTCTAAGCGACTCTGCACAAAATACACTGAAGTTACCAGCACGAAGGACCGCACCTCGGGGTTCCAGGGATCGCAGACATTTATGAACTCAAAGTGAGAACTTTCATTGTGTTTTCACGGTCAGAGAAGCAGAAGCTACGGAAAGGAGTGTTTGGAGTGACTCAGACATTCAGACAAAATATTTTGCATTACTGACACACGCATTCACTCCAGCTCTGAAGCTTAAGCGACAAGAAAGTGATAGTGTGATGTGAAGAAGAAAAGAAGGCCTTGAAAGCTGATAAATTATATATATATATATATATATATATATATATATATATATATATATATATATATATATATATATATATATATATATATACACGTGTGTGTGTGTGTAAATTATTTGTATATACATACATGCATACATACAAATATACGTATATATATATATATATATATATATATATATATATATATATAATACATATACATTTGTGTGTATGTGTGTAGCTGGATAAGTATTCGCGCATCCACATTATTCATATTTTTTTTTATTTGCGAAAAAATTTTTGCCATACTTTCTTGCTATTATTATACACTGAATTCAGTATTATTACTATTATTATTATTATTATTATTATTATTATTATTAGTAGTAGTAGTAGTAGTGCAGTAGTAGCATTCGTTACAAAAGCACTGTCCCAAAGTCTACCACTCCTGTACCTCGTAACCTTTAACATTTACAGACCTGGCTAGCTTTGCATTTGTTATTTTTTGTCGCAGTTTTTTTATTTGCCTGGTCAAGTTATTAACTCAATTATATTCCAACAGAGAACTGCATTTATTTTTTATTTTTTTGGTTAAGAGTCACGGTAACCGGTGTATATATATTCAAGTTATTCTTATTTAAGGGATATGATATGTTTGACAGATTTTTTTTAGGGGTGGGGCTACTGGGACGTCTGCTTCGGGAATCAAGTTACATAAAGCATTTGAGGAATTCCTGCTGCATATTATAGTCTGTTCGAATGAAATGAATGACACCTTTGTTACAGATATTTTTTTTTTTTTTTTGAGAAACTGGTTTCGTATTTAATATGCCCTTAGTTTAATTTTCGTCGATCTCAGCATATTTGTTTCATCATTCCTGTATTTAATTTTGCTGAACTTAATAAAATGCTGTACGCTGATAAAAACCTTAGGTATTTCGACAGTGTCATTTAATACGAAGGACAGTGTTCCTTGTTTACAGGTACTAATCTAGTCAATGTTCCTTTGAGCTGCTCGACTCATTCTCCATTCCACTCGGGCAGTTAGGTAGTAGCCTAGCATTCGGGATGCACAGCGGTAAAACTAGTAACAAATTTGATGGATAACTATCTTAAGAAGCGAATTTCCAAGGCACATAAACCCATCTTCGCGGCCAGCAACCCAGCAACCCTCCCCCCATGGGTGATAGTGCCATCTGTGCACCTCACACGGTACACTGTAGACATTACGTAAGGTTCTTTGCGGCGTCCCTGCGCCCCTAGCTGCCACCCCTTTCATTCCTTTTACTATACCTCCGTTCATATCCTCTCTCTTCCATCTTACTTTCCGCCTTCTCCTAACAATTGCTTCATGTTGCAACTGCGAGGTGTTCATCCTGCTGCACCCTGAAAAACTTCCTTTACCCTCAATTTCCCTCTCAGTACTGAATGACCTCATAGGTCCCAGCGCTTGGCATCAGGCCTAAATCTCATATTCCACCTTATGAAGTTGCTCATAACCGAAATGGTGGCACAAGACGCTATCCCCTTTTTAGTTTTTAGTAAAAGAAAACTATTGAGATGGCTTTGTCTGTCCATCCGCACTTTTCTGTCCGAACTTTTTCTGTCCGCCCTCAGATCTTAAAAACTACCGAGGCTAGAGGGCTGCAAATTGGTATGTTGATCATCTATCCTCCAATCGTCAAACATACCAAATTGCAGCCCTCTAGCCTGAGTAGTTTTTATTTTATTTAAGGTTAAAGTTAGCCATAATCGTGCGTCTGGCATCGCTGTAGGACATGCCACCACCAGGCCGTGGCTGAAAGCTTCATGGGCCGCGGCTCATACAGAAAACTCCATTGCGCCGAAGAAACTTCGGCGCAGTTTTTACTTGTTTATTTTTTAATTTTTATTTTATTCGCTGGAATATTTCCTCAACATTTGTTCTCCTTATATCTTCCTCCTTGCTAAATAAAAGCCTTTCCATCACCTCTGCCGGGAATATAGCCGGATCGCTTATTCTCCTTTTTCCTTCTTTTAAATTTTGTTTCGTCGTGCAGAAAGATATTGATGAATCGCCTGGTTGCTTTTCCTCCCTTCGGGAGCCGAGGATATAGTTTCCTAACTCTCTTGATAGCTTTACTTCGGAAAGTTATTTTCAAAGTAAAATCTAAAAGTGAGAAAAGTACAGGAGTAATGTGTGTCGGTAGGAGAGAGAGAGAGAGAGAGAAAGATGGAATTAATTTTCAGTAGATAAAAATGACATGAATAAGAAATGTTTTGGAGAAAAAGAGAAGAGGTATTGCAGAGAGAGCAAGCGAGAAAGAGTTGACCAAGCAATAAGGGAAATAAATGGCAAGGTTTAAAAGAGGGGTAGGGTTGGCTGTGTTCGTAGGAAAGAGAGAGAGAGAGAGAGAGAGAGAGAGAGAGAGAGAGAGAGAGAGAGAGAGAGAGAGAGGAGAGAGGAAAAGGGTTCGTATTGCGATTGGGTATGTGTATGAGTAAACACTCTCTAGCGTAAGAAGGCTTCTTCAACGAGGCAATTAAACTCGGGACCAGAGTTTATATCCTCCAAAATGAATGTTGCTCCTCTCTCTCTCTCTCTCTCTCTCTCTCTCTCTCTCTCTCTCTCTCTCTCTCTTGTAATCCCATATTTTCGAAAAAAAAAATATTCTTCTCGACCATGACAACCATACAGATGAGGGCATAATAATAATAATAATAATAATAAAGGGATATGATAGACGGGAAAAAAATGTTATTCTTCTCGACCATGACACACATAGAGATGAGGGCATAAAAATCATAGTATTAGAATAATAATAATAATAATAATAATAATAATAATAATAATAATAATAATAATAATAATAAAAAAGGGATATGATAGACGAAAAAAAAAATATTATTCTTCTCGACCATGACAGACATACAGATGAGGGTATAAAAATCATAGTATTATAAAAAAAAAAATAATAATAATAATAATAATAATAATAATAATAATAATAATAATAATAATAATAATAGGGATAGACGAAAAAAATGATTCTTCTCGAGACAGACATCATAACATTATAAAAAAAAATAATAATAATAAAGGGATATGATAGACGTCACTGGTTATAGCGCATAACATTACTTTGTATATTGGGGAAATGTATCGTGGGATTTTCATCGAGAGAGATTCAGATAATATAAGGACTCTCCATGAAGCAGAGTGTGGATGAGACATTTGAAATAAAACTGTTTGAGAAATTTGAGAGTAAAGGGGGAAAGGATTTTTTTAGTGTATGTGAACCCAGGAATAGTTTATAACAATTGATGATGATGATGATGATGATTATTATTATTATTATTATTATTATTATTATTATTATTATTATTATTATTATTTAGAAGATAAAACCTATTCATATGAAACAAGCCCAGAAGGGCCATTGACTTGAAATTCAAACTTTAATTGTCTTGATATTTCCATTACTATCCCCAGTCAGCATTGTCAGCTGACATTAGCAACACCTCACTACATTTCCCATTCCATTATTATTATTATTGTCCAGATAATGAACCCTATTCATATGGAAGAAGCTTCCAAAGAATATGGTGTTCATTTGAAAGAAGTAACAGAAGGTAATGGGAAATACAGGAAAGAGGAGATCATTTATTAGAAAAGAATAAAATGAGACTAACATATTAATAGATAGATAAGTAAATTAATAAAATACATGGAGAATTTTGTTCTGGTAAGAGCAAAGCATTTTGAAAAAAAGCAGACAGGAGTGTGAATGCTTTGGTGTAAAAGTAGGAGTGAGACAAGGACAAATTCTCCATGGCTGTTTTATATCTGTATGATTTTTCTATTTTACATTCATTTTTATTTACGCATTTATTTATTTATTTGTTAATTTAGCTGCTTTTCTAATAATTTACCTCTTCTTTCTGTATTTCCCATTACTTTCTGTTGCTTTTTTACGAGAGAACATCATATTCTTTGGAAGCTTGAATTTCAGGTCAATGGTCCCTGTGGACTTGTT
Organism: Macrobrachium rosenbergii; assembly: GCF_040412425.1. NCBI lineage: Eukaryota > Metazoa > Arthropoda > Malacostraca > Decapoda > Palaemonidae > Macrobrachium > Macrobrachium rosenbergii. The sequence goes on from NC_089789.1 coordinate 30,506,396, forward strand.
CCATATGAATAGGGTTCATCAACAATAATAATAACAGGATGGGAAATATAGATGCAAAGTTTCGTGAGGAGAAAATGAGTGGTGAAAGGTGTGTGGTGTTGCTGATGTCAGCTGACAATGTTGATTAGGGATAATGAAGGCAATATCCAGACAAGCGTAGAAGTTTTGACAGTGTTTGGACGCAGAGAAAGTTGGAACTGAAAGTGAACAGGAGTAAAGTTATGACGGTAATTGGAAGCCTAAAAGGTGGGAGAAATGCATGCTGATATGGATGGTACAAGAATAGAAGCAGATGGTTCTCATAGATATAATGAAGTATGTAATGAATGATGTTAGGATGAGAAAGGTAAGTCGTAGAAGAGGCTAAACGATGGGTGTAGCGGGTGCTTTCAAAAGATATGGAAGAGAAGTGTCGGTCGAAGCCAAAATGCACAATGAAATTGTTGAGCCAACTGTCCTATATGGAAAGTGAAGCGTAGATTTTTAAGCTATTAGATAATTTTTTTCTTTTGTTCCTTTCCTTACAGTAGACGTGAAGAAATGAAATAATTGTTGAAATGGGGAAGAGTGAGGAAGGTGGAAATGCAATGCAGATCAAGCAGTAAAAAGTTTGGTTTAACGGTTCAAAGGTCACTGAAATTCAGGCAAAAGTGAGCTACCACAAACTCAAGTGACAAGAAGTAATACTTTTTTTATATAGTCTGGCCATGTAGAGAGAACAGCGAATAACAGAATACTGAAAATAATGTATACTTCGGAAAGTTTGGAGAAGGGAGATGAGGAGACCTACAAAATGCGAAATAGTTGAAGAAGCATTAAAACCTATGGTGCATAAATTCAAGAAGCGAGAGAGAGTGCTTACAGTAGCCCAGTGTTTGTAGGGATTTGGCGCACTGCTCATGAGCCTTTAGAGTATTATAAAGGCCGGCTGATGTGGAAGTTTTAATGCGTAGTGGCTTCATTCTTAATGCATCCGTTAAATGAAATGGCTTCGTGCCAAAAAAAGTGATAATCGTATAAATTAGTTTTTCGTGATTGATATCATCAATACTCCTCCCATTGCTACTACTACTACTATAATAATAATAATAAGAAGAAGAAGAAGAAGAATTATTACTATTATTTTATACAAAATAAGTAAAATCTTCACTGTAATTATTATCATTCTTATTGTTAAGTGTCAGTAGTAATAGTAGGAGTATGATTTTATATATATATATATATATTATATATATATATATATATATATATATATATATATATATATATATATATATATATATATATATATATATGTATTATATATTATTAAGTAAATCTTGCAAAATATCAGTGACGTAAAGAACAAAACAAAATTAGTTACATAATTCCTTAATGTGGAATTATTATTATTGGTGAATTTCACAAGTTTGTAAAAGTAGCCGCATTAGTCTTGCATGGCGGGATATTAAAGGTGGCCCCTCGTCTGACATTCAATCTGGCACTTCGAAGAGCAAAAATGAGAAAGAGCAATCATGCGATTTCCGTCGCTAATCCCGGATTATCCGTCGGACTCACTCGTCCGTGGTCGCTTTCGTCGCAGTGATAAAGCCTTAATTAAAGCGGTCAAGCTTATGTCGTATATCACAGTGTTCGTTAAAGGAGAAAAATTAGAAGCTAACTGGCGATCGTTGTTTTTTTACAGGTGTTGATCGTCGCCGTTGTATTTTCTCGTATTTTGTTTTGTTTGAATTTGACTTGAATTTGTGTTACCGTCGTTGGAATGACTTAACTAGTTAGTGTTTTATATAGTTAGTGTTTTTAGACAAAAAATAATTGCACCTCCGTATGTCGATGTTTTTATGCAACTGTTTTTCGTGCAATAGGAACTTCAGAAGTTCAAGTGAAGATGCAATGCAATACTTCCCTAATACTATTCCCCTTGCATTTTGATACATTTTTATCTATTTATCAGTTAATTTGTTCTTTTCTAATAAGTGAGATCTCTTCTCTCTGTATTTCCCATTACCTTTTGTTACTTCTTAATGAACACCATATTCTTTGGAAAACTTGACTTTCAAGTCAATTGTACATATGGTGGGCTTTGTTTCATATGAATAGGTTTCGTCTTCTGAATAATAGTGATAATAATTTTGCTGAACCGGTCTCTGGAGGCAAGTAGAAATTAAATAATTAAGGTCTTCCGATACTTGTATACTCTCACTTGCATAGATACAAAATAAACACACGTTTTTAATGTCCATAATACTCCCAAGGTTGATACAAGGAAACCTTCTATACTCCTTGCCTCCTTATAGTCTGTGGTTGTAGAAAGGTTAAGCGATAAGCTTTCCAGTTTCAGCACAAATTTCGGAATATATATTCTACACTGTGGCTGCAAAGTTAAGTATACCTTAGTTTAACCAGCCCACTGAGCTGATTAACAGCTCTCCTAGGGCTGGCCCGAAGGATTAGATTATTTTACGTGGCTGAGAACCAACTGGTTACCTAGCAACGGGACCTGCAGCTTATTGTGGAATCCGAACCACATTATAACGAGAAATGAATTTCTATCACCAGAAATGAATTCCTCTTAATTCTTCATTGGCCGGTCGGAGAATCGAACGCGGGACCAGCAGAGTGCTAGCTGAGAACGATATCCACCCGTCCAATGAGGAACTCACTGTGGCTGCAGCCCGGTATAGTTGACTTACCACTAGATACACAATTTACATAATTCGCTCTTTACCATACCCCCATAGTTCAGGGAACATTTTTTTAGCTAACAGAACCTTGTAACAGGTGGTAAAAAAATCAAAGGATTTAAATTTTTCTTACATCAAGCAGGATCTTTTGTACCTTACACATGAGGATTTGTTACCATAAACTTGTTTTTTCCATTAATCACCCTCTCTCTCTCTCTCTCTCTCTCTCTCTCTCTCTCTCTCTCTCTCTCTCTTATGCCTGCCGCTCATTCTGCACATTTATGTGTACATAAAACCAAGAATGTGGGCTTCGTTTGTTTACATTCCTCTCAAAATGCGTAGGATGGATTTTATTACGAAAACATTTCAGTTCCACTTTAATTAGGCTACTAAAAGGGTAGAAAGACAATATGGATGACAATTGTTTGCGTGGGCAGCCTGTTGTGCTGGTGGCTCGGTATTGGATCTTCTGATCGTATGCAAAGGGAGAAACATGAAAGCAGTAGTACCTGCAACGGGGTATGTTGTACGATGGGGCTGGATCAGTCGTACAGTTTTCGATTAATTGCTCGGGAAATCTGTCGAAGAACCCGTGGGGGGTTAGTGCCGTCAGTGCACCTCATGCTGTGCACTGTATGCATTACTTGAGGTTCTTTGCAGCGTGCCTTTGGGCCCTAGCTGCAACGCCTTTCGTTCTTTTTACTCTACCTCCTTTCATATTTTCTTTCTCCCCTCTTACTTTCCAACTTCTCCTAACAACTGATTCATAGCGCAACTGCGAGGCTTTCCTCCTGTTGCACCTTTCAAACCGTAAGTCAGTTTCCGTTTCAGCGCTGAATGACCTCATAGGTCCCAGTGCTTGGCCTTTGGCTTAAATTCTATACACAACTCAATTCAATTCAATATGTCGACGAAACTTACGACGCCCTCCCCTTATCCTGACCTTAGATGGGTATATCACCTACTACCGTGGACCTAGCCAGGGTTTGTGAATTTGCAGTCAAGTGTTTGTAATAGTGTTTTCCGAGAGAAGACACAATAATTATAGTTTCAGTGCAGTGCCTCACAATTGGAAAATATGGAAAGACTCATCTGACAGGCAATGAACGCCCAAAAGACGAAGAAGATAACCTTTCATATACTCTTGTTTCCTAGAACTAAAACATGCTCAGTCAGGAAGAGTACCGAAAAATAGTCATCATACTGTTAATTTAAAATATATCATCCTTCTGATAAAAACAATTCATATTAAATGTGGCGAGATACGTCTGAATGCATTGTTTGGGAACGAAAAGGAATGCTTGAGCGTTTTGTAGACCTACATGTGATAGAATCAACAGCGATTATGTAGTGACCAAAAATTGCGAGAGGATTGAATGAATACTGTCTAGTCCTTACAGCATCAAAGTATTGAAGTCGGAGAGCGAGGAAGAATTTTAGCTCAGAAGGAGGGGAATACTATATAAGGCTATAATTCTTCCCATCGGGAAAGGTACCCAAGGACAATTTTCCCATAGAAGGAAACTGATCAAGGGGAAAATAAGATTGTTACGCCGGGTTCCAGTCACTGGCATGAAGGCCGGGTCGCTAAGAGTGAAGGCGAAGATAATTAAGACGGTCTTGGCAAGCCTGTCAGTCAAGATTGGTGACATTGGTCCGTGAAATTCAAGGGCGGGTCCCAGTAGGAATGAAGTGGAATATACTTTCAACTGTGGAAAATAATGGAACTTGTTTGAAGGAAGTTTTACATTCCCAAGGTCGAGGTGGTGGGAAAATTACTACGCAAAGCCAAATAACGGTTCAGTAGGTTTACAATCATGAACTTACAAACCCTCTTCCCAGAAGGGAAAGGTTGTTAGAAAGTCCAGTACGAAAAGAGCAAAGGTCTCTCTCTCTCTCTCTCTCTCTCTCTCTCTCTCTCTCTCTCTCTCTCTCTCTCTCTCGTACCGAAACAGACGGAGGAATAGAACTGGAAAGTCATTCTGTTGATGATGCAAGTTTTACTTTAGAAAAGGAAGAGAATGACTGTGAGCAAGAAATTCACCGAGATTCACCAACACCACCAGATGCTGAAATTCCGACAATGCAACAACAGGGTCATCAGTAAGGAAGCACTATGTTGTATACTTCACTGAAGTGTACAGCCAAATACTACAGGAATTCATTCTCGTAGAATGAATTTTTGATGGGGAAAACTTGTCACAACATTTGCTGACAGTGATTATGGACCTGTGGCTAAAGCTGAAATTGACTTTCAGCGACCCCAAGGAAGTGGACTTGGATATAACGGAAAACATAGAAAAAAAGAACATACCCATAGCTGAGAGTATGTAAATATTCCATGGTTTCAAGGAAGCAACTAGTCGCCCATGCGCATGGATTTTAGCTTTCTGTAAAAGAAAACTGTCGAGATGTCTTTTTGTTTGTCCTTCCGCCCTCAGATCTTAAAAACTACTAGGCTAGAGGGCTGCAAATTGATAACTTGATCATCCACCCTCCAATCATCAAACATACCAAGTTGCAGCCCTCTAGCCTCAGTAATTCTTATTTTATTTAGTGTGAAAGTTAGCCACGATCGTACATCTGGCACATCTATAGGTACCAACAACACAGGCCACCACCGGGCAGTGGGTGAAAATTTCTTGGGCAGCGGCTAAGAGTTTCATGGGCCGTGGCTGAAAGTTTCATTCAACATTATACGCTGTACAGAAAACGTTTCTTCGGAGCATTTTTTACTTGTTAATTGTAGTTTATGAATGATTGATACAATGGCAGTTCAAAACCACGAAACTGCTATTAGCTTTAGCCCATCAGTTCTTGAGAAGGTCAGGCATTCGTGGAAAGGCGCAGTTATTTCAAATTCGGTTTCAAGGGAGGTTTCAAATGCACTTTAGTAAAAATTTTCTGTTTAATTTGTCTTGCTATTATGCAGTATTTGGCTGAAGGTAGAATTACAATGGTAAATATAAAATTATAAATTTCCGGAATGTGATGTTTCTGTCATTTCTTTGAAATAAAAATGATTTATCAAAATAAATGCTTTAATAATTCACCGAGGTTCTGAATCCCAGATCCTGCTTACGAAATGTGTATTATTAAAGGCACAGTATGGTGAAACAATTAAACAGTCATTTGACATTCAGAGCTTGATGCGTCGAATTGTTTTCCTGTTCCCACCTCACTCTCTCTCTCTCTCTCTCTCTCTCTGTGTATGTATGTATATATATATATATATATATATATATATATATATATATGTGTGTATATATATAATTATATTATATATATATATAGTATATATGTGTGTATATATAATATATATACATATATATGTATATATATCTTCATATGTATGTATTGCATGCAAATATATATATACTGTATATATATATATATATATATATATATATATATATATATATATATATATATTTATTTATTATAGATTGATAGATAGACAACAAATAGATATGGGATCATCCTTCTGTCTTCTTGTTCTGCGAAGCATTTTATCAGTCTCTGTTCTAATTTGCCGTAGGGAAGGCTTTAAAAGTGTTATGAATGTGCGTTTACGTAATTAAAATAATTTTGCATTACGTAAGTACTTGGTAACTTTGCTTTCATATTGTGTATGTTTTGATTCTTATGATTTATTAAGCAATGTAATTCATGGTGATATGTCCCCTTCCGGCTTAAAGGCGTAGTAGGGCAGCCGATCGAGGCTACGGCCTACCCCGCCGCCAAATCAAAGTCCTTCAAAAGAAGGCATCGTGCATACCCCATATAAAAATGGGAAAAAGCACGTTAAAACGAAGAAGAGGAAAGTCTGAAAAATAAAGAACGCACAGAATGATATGCAGGTAGATTAGGAACGACAGGAAGAGAGAGAGAGAGAGAGAGAGAGAGAGAGATGGGGGAAGAAGGGGAATGAGAGGGCTCTTAGTCAGGGTTAAGGAATGAAAGAAGTTTAAATTACTTTTAGGAACTGCATTAGGCAACTTTTAAGGGGGAAATGATCGCCTGTACTCTCCGGGAAAAGGAAGTGAATAAGACCTCACAAGTTCCGACACTTTTTCCGCTGGAAATGACCCCAAGAAATTTAATGACCCTCTGCCATGTGCAAAGGATTTCGGGCAGTTATGGTCTGTAAGCGTTTGTTTATTTCTTTTTATTTGGAATTGTCTTCCTACCTCTACGTTTCCGTAAGGACTACAATATTCCCTCGTTACAGAAACGGGGTTGTTCCTTATTTTGCTGTTCAAGCTCATTCGTTTTTATTCCTACTTTTTTTTTTTCATCACCTGGCCTAGTCTACATACGAGCATTTTCGTACTGAATATAAGGAAAGATTTGCGGGGAAATTTCGTAAATTTCTTCAGGTCATTAAAGTTAGGTAAACAAAAATATTACAAATACTCTCTCTCTCTCTCTCTCTCTCTCTCTCTCTCTCTCTCTCTCTCTCTGACACACAAACACATTGTTCGCGTTAAGATGTCTTCATCTTTCATCGCGTGTGCCTTTCGTTG
>NC_089789.1:30518605-30533605 GCF_040412425.1 Macrobrachium rosenbergii
ATATCAATTTGCAGCCCTCTAGCCTCAGTAGTTTTTAAGATCTACAGAAAAACGTGCGGACGGACAGACAAAGGCGGCTAAACAGTTTTCTTTTACAGGAAATTAGAAAGGGATATTCCTACCAATCATACATTTGTAGATATTCTGTCAAGTTCTTTTCGTAGGGTGGAGGGGCCCTGTGTTAGTTCGGGAGCTCACATTTCTGAAGGGCAATTTAAAAAAACTTATAAAATATTTCTCGGTTCTCTTGTAAAATTTTGTTTTCATATTCACTTCTAAATAGATATCCTAGATTTTTATATTATTCTCTTTTTATCGCTAATGATATCGGTTCAACGTTCCCACCATCATTATGTGAAAGGGAGATTTTTCTATTGTAAACTTTTCGATAAAACCTCATTCCTTAATTTGTCTTCTTTAATGACACCAGATCCACATTCCCCTCGTGAGATCTTGAATAGCAAATCTTTTCCTTTGCTGAGGAGATTCTTTCCGTTTCCATTTTATTTCTTTTATTATATTCTTTGCTGATACTAAACCATATTTTTGCCATGTTGTGAAACATTTTTTTACACTTGCACTTTCTACTTTTTATTTCTGTGTAATGTGTTTTTCTCTTTTATTGACACAAGGTCTATTTTTCCTTCATGATAATGTAAAATAAATACCTGGGGTTTTTTTTTGTACTCTTGGGTAACATTTTTTGCATAGCGTCATATAGAGAACTTTTTTGTTCATGCTCCTCCCGGCTCTGTTTTATTTCTTATTTTCTCGTCTTCTATGAGACCAGTTCTGCCTTCCGTCCACCATATAATATAAAACATATAAAACGTAAAAAAAAAGAGATTAGTTTGATGCTCTTTCCGTTACCTTTTAGTTTTCTGTAAAAGAAAACCATTGAGAATGGCTATTTGTCTGTCCGCCCGCACTTTTTCTGTCCGTCCTCAGATCTTAAAAACTACTGAGGCTACAGGGCTGCAAATTAGTATGTTGATCTTCCACCCTCCAATCATCAGACATACCAAATTGCAGCCGTCTAGCCTCTGTAGCTTTTTTTTTTATTTAAGGTTAAAGTTGTCCATAATCGTACGTCTGGCACTGCTATAGGTGCCAACAACACAGGCCTCCACGGGCCGTTGCCAAAAGTTTCATGGGCCTTGGCTAAGAGTTTCATGGGCCGTGGCTGAAAGTTTCGTAAAGCATTATACGCTGCACAGAAAACTCGATTACGCCGAAGAAAGTTCGTCGCATTTTTTACTTGTTTATTTCTCATATTGTCTTGTTATTGATGCTAGATCTAGTTTTCCTACATGATGATGTAAAATAAATATTTCCTTGTTTTTTGTACTCCTTTCGTTTTAGTTTTGTTGCCTGTCATTTTCTCCATAGAGTCGTGGAATGCTTTTTTTATTTTTTATGCTCTTCCCGTTCTGTTTTATTTAATCTTTTCTCGTCTTCATCATTTCACCTTCTGTCCACGATGCTGTAAAACGCAAACAAAGAAAAAAAAGTTCATTGAGTACTCTTATTCTTCCCGTTACTGTTTTATTATGTCTTCTTTATTGATACTAGATCTATATTTCCTACATGGTAATATAAAACAAATACCCGTTATGTCTTTTGTACCCTTTTCGTTTTCGCTTTACTACATAGTGTCATACAGAGGGCTTTTTTCCCCTCTTCCGTTTTATATATTATTTTCTCGGCTTCGTAGATACCAGTTCCTCCTTTCCGTCCACGATGATATAAAACGCAAAAAAGGGAGGGGGGGCGTGTTGTTCATTTGAGTATTTCCGTTAATGTGTTATTTCTTGTTTTGTCATCTTTATTGATACTAGATCTATTTTTCGTACATGATAATGTAAAACAAATTTTTGTTTTTCTTTTCGTTTTCGCTTTATTTTCTGCATAGTGTCATACGGAAAACTATATTTTTCAAAAGACGAAAAACACATTAAAAGTTTGTTTGGGGACTCTTCCTGTTTCGTTTCATTTCTTATTTTCTTCTCTGTATTGATACCAGCTCCACATTCTTTCCATGATAATGGAATAGAAGAGGAGGAACGCCAGGTATTCCATCTGCGTACGAGGTCACACCCGAAAAAGGGAGAAGTGTTTCGTTCAGATTTTCCTCTGCTCTCTTCTGTAGGTCTGGTGTTCAGTTTTTCTCATATTTATTACTTTATTTGCTTTCGTTCTTAGTGTATTCATTCTTCTTCTTTCATGTGACTCTCTGTCTCTTTTAGCTTTCGTTTTTAAGTTTTTTATAAAATTTGCCTTGTTGTTTATATTGAGATTTTCTTTCCCTATCTCTTATTTGCCCCCAGTTCTACTATGTCTTACATTTACTAATTTATTTTCCTACTATCTTTTCTATATTCGGATTTTTCTTATAAATAATATGTTTTTCTTCTCTCTTGGATCATTTATTTTTTATAGCTATCATTTCATTCATCTTCTTTATTTTTCATTGTGCCATTGAATAACTTTTTCCCATATTAAAGGCATCCAGTTTTTTTTTTTTCACATATTGACAATTTATTTTCCTTTTCCGTTGTTGACGTTCGCTTTATATTTTCAACGTACAGAGAACTGTTCGAAAACAATTGTTGGAAGAACAGGTTATTCGAAAGGCAATCTTTCGGGATGATGGCTATACGAGAAGCGTAGTTTTCAATCCTAGCAATAATTTAGAAACTATGTGGTTGCAGGACCTGGTAAGTATCCAATTCCTTTCTGTAGTAACCTTAAAAATACTACGGTAACGTACATGCGACTCTGTAAAAGCTTCGTTCAACGCATCAAACTAAAGAAACCGTCTGTAGCTTAAGACAAAAACAGGAAACTGACATCGTACAGGTTAACAGTGCGTCCGATTTTCCTAGAGGTTGACAGACAAGGCGGAACAGCGAAAAAGCTTCATAATAACGTGAATCGCCACTGGGGAAATAAAAACCCACAATTGTTTTCTTGTAAAATCTTAGATATTTTTGAACAGAAAATTACAACACTTAGAGCTCTTAGATAGACTGTGAAGCCCCAACTTCAAGCAGACTCTCAGCAGCTTAAAGTATCTTTATAATTTTTTATTTTTTAAATTAATTTTTTTCCTCTAGTTTATTGCTAGACCACAAATTCATAATCCTGGTTTTTATTTTTATTAACAAGGGATTTTTATACGTAATGGATAAGTTGGTAGGATAATATGTATTATATATATATATATGTAAATTATATATATACACTTATATATAATATATACATATGTATGTGTATGTATGTGTGTATATATATATATATATATATATATATATATATATATATATATATATATATATTAGAATCTAGAGGACACTTTCTTCCCAGATACAAGTATTTGTAATAACCACACATTTTGGATGCAGTTGTCACTAAAAAACTCTTAATCCAGATTAAGAAATCCTGATGCCCGTGGCAGGATTCGAACCCGCTCATGATATGTTGCACTTAGGTTACACCTTGATATATCGAGCGTGAGTTCGAATCCGCTGCTGACGTTAGGTTTTTTTCAATTTGTTTATAAGTTTCTTCTTTTTGGTTGAAGGATTTGTGGTGACAAGCGTACCCAGAAAGTGTGATGAAATCGACAGATCACACCCTCTCAGTAACTGTACATGGAAGAGAGAGAGAGAGAGAGAGAGAGAGATACATTATAAATTATTATATCATCATGTCCCTCAGTAATCACAACTCCTCGGTAACTGCTTGTGGAAGAGAGAGAGAGAGAGATTATAAATTATTATGTCACTCAGTAATCACACCCCCTCAGTAACTGTATGCGGAGTAGAGAGAGAGAGAGAGACACACACAGATACGTTATAAATTATATCATGTCACTCAGTAATCATAGTTCCTCGGTAACTGCTTGTGGAAGAGAGAGAGAGAGAGAGATACGTTATAAATTATTATATCATCATGTCACTCAGTAATCACACCTCCTCGGTAACTGTTTGTGGAAGAGAGACAGAGAGAGAGAGAGAGACATTATAAATTATGTCACTCAGTAATCACACCCCCTCAGTAACTGTATGTTGAGTAGAGAGAGAGAGAGAGAGAGAGAGAGAGAGAGAGAGAGCGAGCGAGAGACACACACATATACATCTCATCGTTTAATCTGGCACGTGAAACTTATCCATATTATTATTATTATTATATTATTATTATTTCTGGAAGCGTTCTTGCGTCTCCTCGCTCATGCCTGAGCGAAAGTTTTCAAGTTTTCCCGAACTTTGAGGCCAACAAAAGTATCCTGTGAAGTTTTTGATTGCTGTGTCGCCCCCACAGCAATAAACATTCCGTTGCAGAATTAGAGGTGAAGAATAATCTTTTTTCTTCATTATCCAGTCTCGCTGTTTATTTTTTTTTCAGTTACTCTTTTGTCATTTTTCTTACACTGCTCTTTACTCTTTTCCTTCTCTTCCTGTTGAGAGGTTGTTGGTACCGTTGTTATTTTATGTTGTATGATTTTCATCAGTATAAAAGTTCTCTCTCTCTCTCTCTCTCTCTCTCTCTCTCTCTCTCTCATTTTCACATTTCGTTCGCAGTTTTAAATTTTTCCTCATTTTTCATTCCTTGGTTTTGAAAATATTGTTCTCTCTCTCTCTCTCTCTCTCTCTCTCTCTCTCTCTGTTACTCTCTCTGTTCTCGTTACGCAGCATCGTCCCTCAGTAAATTTAAGAAGGTGCTTGCTGAGGCTGCCTTTTTTGTAATGCAAGGACAGTTATCAATATCTGAGAAAACTTGTTGTATCTTACGAATGGATTAACTGATTTTGACATAAGTTGGGAACTATTGACATTTGAGTCAATATCTCCAAAAAGTTTACATATATACACACATACATATACATATACATATATTATATATATATATACAATATATGTATATATATATATATATATATATATATATATATATATATATATATATATATATATATATATATTCACTTATATCTGCACAAGTTTCATCGCGTTTCTTTCATCATTATTTATGAGATATTTTGCTAAGGACGGCACGAAATTAATATATCTGCCAAGTATCATAACAAGTATTCTTGAATCAGTTACATATAACATGCTTGGAGCGTCACGTAATTAAAATGACATGCAAAGTACCGTCAAGTATTCTTGAATCGGTTATATATATCTCAGAACTTGATCTTTCACGCGTTACTGCTGTCTTGTTTTAGTCGTATTTCAGTCTGTACTCTCTATCTTAATCTTGCTTTTACTGGCGTCTTTCCATAAATATTCCGTACCAGAATATCATGATTTACGTAAGTCGTCATCAGCCTTTTTTAATATTTGGGTGTAGTCCGTTAATCTGAGTATCTGAGTAGCTAATATTAGTTAATTTATATATAAATAAATACCAATCTGACTACCATATACACACATATATATATTATTATTAGGATCAATTGTTTTATGGGCGTTATGGTAGTTTGTTTGTTTGGCTAATCCTCCCCTCCTCTTATTTTCATGAGTGTTTACGTCTGTGTTGGCGTGGCGCCAACCTTTAGTCAGGTTCGGGCAGCAGTTTGAAGGTTGTTCTCTTGGGGAAGAGAACCCTTGAGGTTCCAGTAGCAGTTCGAAAGACGTTTCTTGGGCAGCCTCGGTTTGGGCCCAGGCTGGAGCAGCGCACCAACGAAGATGGTTGTTTGTTGGCCGCAGGTGGAGACCCTGTCGGCAGTTTTGGCTCGGTGCAGTGGCCCTGTCCTTTGTATTTTGGCGAGACGGCAGCAGGGCGTTAACTGATAATATGGCCTGTTGTCGTTAGTTGGTGGACTTATATGGATGGCTTTTTTTAGTATCGACTGCTGCTGGTACTTCTTTTGATATATAAATAATATTGCTTTATTTTTTGTGTTTCGTGGCCCAGACCTGGCTCATTTTGTTATGGCCTTCTTTTTTGGTATAGATTTTTAACTTTAATATTAATAAATCTATTTTTATTGCAAACTCCTGTATTTTATTATTCCTCCTGTGTGTAGCTCGTCGATTATATAGATGAATATTTCCATCTAGATCCTGTGTTTTCTTATATATATAAAACCTCGGTTCGTAACATTATGACCGTGACAGGATTGGCTGGGTTGTCGGAGTTTCACCACATTGAGGAGGTTGAAAGTTATTGTTTTTGTACTGTCGAGAGGAAGGTATTAGGATCTTTGGTTGTTTTTATGGGCAATGGTAGTTTGTTTGTTTGGCTAATCCTCCCCTCCCTCTTATTTTCACAGGAGTGTTTATAATGTGTTTGCTATAACCTTTAGTCAGGTTCGGGCAGAAGTAACAGGTTGTTCCTTTATAAGATAACTTTTTGAGTACCAGCAGCAGTTCGACTTTAAGACGTTTATCCGGTGTTATGGGCCCAGGCTGGAGCAGCGTAAGATGTATTGTTTGTTGGCCGCAGGTGGAGACCCTGTCGGCAGTTTTATGCAGGCCCCGTCCTTTGTATTTTAATGGCGAATATCGTGATAATATGGCCTGTTGTCGTTAGTTGGTGGACTAGATGGCTTTTTTAGTATCGATATATATGCTGGTACTTTTTGATATAAAGTAATATTATTTATATTTTTGTTTCGTATATATCTCATTTGATGGCCTTCTTTTTGAGTATAGATTTATTAACTTAGTATTAATAAATCTATATATTGCAAACTCCTGTATTTTTGTTATACCTCCTCCTTTGTGTATAGCTGTATATATATATAGCCCCATATAATATACACAATAATTATATATATACATATATATATATATATATATATATATATATATATATATATATATATATATATATATATATATATATATATATATATATATATATATATATATATTATATATATATATATTATATATATATATATATATATATATATATATATATATATATATATATATATATATATATGATTCACGACTACCAGACGAGAGGGCCGGGGTTCAATTCTCGTCAGCCCGTCAACCTAGCTGTCCGAAAAAACCCTTGAGGTTCAGTAGGAGAATAGGTACCAGCCCTCGGGCTAGGGAGTTGAACAGTGGGCCTAGCGACACACTGGCCACTTGTCATGGTCATTGGAACCTGTCCCCACTGGCTGTCGGCCGAAGAAACAGGAGATCAGCGCCTGTCTTATGAGTCTGCAGAGGCCCAGGAGGACTTTAACTAATATATATGTGTATGTATGTATGTATGTATATATATATATATATATATATATATATATATATATATATATATATATATATATATATATTATATATATATAATAGGTTGAGCTTTTGGGTAACTTTTAACACAGAAATGAAAAAAATGTAAACGAGGATCTTTCGCCATTACCTTAAGCCTTTTCAAGCAAACTACATGCATAGAAAAAGATTTCAGAGAACATTCGGTTTTGTCAGCAGTGATTAATATTTAAGATGATTAAAACCATTTTTTGCACACCAAAGCCATAACGTTTCAAGTTCTTAATCAAATGGGATTAACCCATGTACTGCATTAACCAAGGAAAATAACAGGAATTACTGATTCTCCCTTGCTAATGGAAATTATATAAACCATTTGTAACACTTCACATCACCTGTAGAAAGCAAAATAAAATGTTATTCAGAGAGATTAAGCGCAAACGTTGCGACATCTCAAGAGGGTGGGTACGCTGCGTCTTAGTTTCTGAATGTCAGTCTAATGTCTTTGGCCGTTTATCCTTAAGTCTCTCTCTCTCTCTCTCTCTCTCTCTCTCTCTCTCTCTCTCTCTCTCTCTCTCATATTTGGTCTCAAAATTATTCTTCATTTGTAATTCGCATATGATGCAGTAAATAACGCTCCGAAATTCATCAGGAAATCTAATTTGAAAAAGGGCAAAAAGGTCTTTATTAAAAATAATGAAATAAATATATTAAAGCTATAGAAATACAATTCTGATACATAAATCACATTTTAAATGTTTCACTTATACAGTCTTCGTAAAGATATGCTTATCGTCATCAAATGGAATCTCTTATTTGGAATGAGAGGTTCTATTACCTTGTCGGCTTATACCGGGTTACAAGGAAGGCATTGGGAAACACTCAGTCAGAGAATAAAAATAAAATTTAATAATTTTATTTGGTTCCATTTGTCATTTCTTACAACTGATCATTAATAAAGGCATGAGAAAGAATACACACTTGCCTCATGAATAAAAACGAAAATTAGAAGATCGACCGTTTAAACAACGAATGATATAGAGAGAGAGAGAGAGGTAGGTGCTGGGCAAAAGAGGTGAGGTTTTGGAAAGCGATTTGTGCAAATCCCAAAGAGAGTGACTCTAATGAAGAGAGGTTTTTACAGAGATCTGACAAAGATGCGCTTTATCCCCAAACTCTCCATCCTTTGCCAAGACGAAAGGGGGTTTTACCATAGCTGAGAGTCTCTTAAGGGGATTTTACAGATAAGATTCTCTTAAGGGGATTTCACAGATAACATTATTACATCTTCTTATCATACCACTATGGGACCAACCAGTCCTGTGTGATGTTGCACTTACATGCACAAAAAGAGGATTATTATTCTTTTGGCCAGTTCTCACTGGATAATTATGGTGATTTATTGGGGCATTTAATTCTTTGCTCGTTCGGCCGGGATGAAATTAATCAGGTTCACTCAAGGGTTTTTGTAAACTGCGTTGCTTCACATTTGTGGATTGTAATGATCTTTTAAGCAAGTTTATGAGTGTTTTATGAATGTAAATATAATTTATTTTCATGCAACACCACTGTAGTAACATGCTTGCAAGTGTGCGTGTGTGCATGTGTGTGTGTGACTGCGACTGCGTAAACACACGTACACACACACACACACACACAGATGCATGTGTATGTGTTTGTGCAAATTTATTTATTCAATGTTTGGAACTACCGAACTAGATTTACGTCCCTAAAAATGTATTTGAAAGTCTCTCTCTCTCTCTCTCTCTCTCTCTCTCTCTCTCTCTCTCTCTCTCTCTCTCTCTCTCTCTCTCTCTCTCTCTCATTATTAATCGTATTCTGATGGATTTAGCTTTCTCATTAATTAGCTAGTTTCATATATGATCTGTATCGCAGTGACTCGGTTCTAATTCTTTTGTGTTTGTGAAAAGCGGTGCTCATTCAGTTCCGTTGTAATTGAGATTAATCTGCAAAAGGAACTGCAATGTATAAAATGTATACAGACAGTACAACTCTTCCACTATGATGATGACAGTTTAAGTTTAAAATCTTATTTGATGAACCTTAGGTGAATAGAATGCATAGCGCTCTTCAGTGGCAGACGTTTAGTAAGTAAACCTTTCATGTTGTGAAAAAAAAAAGCTGATTTCGTAAAGCGGATTATGACTGTAGTCGTTTTCGAGGTGAAAAAAAAATTATATATATTGCAACACGTCAAGGCGTAGTATCAAGATCGCCTTTTGTGGCACAACTTCCGCATCTTGCAGAACCTTACGTATTTCACCGTCAACCATCTTTCGTTATTAATGTTATTGTTATCATTCTGACATCATCGTGATCACCGTTGTGGTTTCGTTGTTGCTGCTTTTTTGTTGTTGGTCTTGATGTTTTACATTTAAAGATATTTTAAGAGTAAACTAAATTTTGAGCAGTGGGATGTGAAGTCGTCAAAACGCTAAATTTTTTGTAGTTAGTCGACCCAGATGTATTCGTGATGTCTTTCTCTGTGAGATACGTTCGTTCATGGTTGTCGTACTTGGGATGAAAGTGAGTAGTCAAGTAGTTACTTACAATTTGATCGTAAGTAAATAAATGTGCGATCTGTTTTCACAGTTTGGGAAATCTGGCGTAAGCCAGTTTCACACACATCAAATATTTCTCCTTGAATTTATATATAAATATATATATATATGTGTGTATGTATATATATATATATATATATATATATATATATATATATATATATATATATATATTATACATTTTTGTGTATATATGTGGTGTGCCTTTTTGAAGGAGGGAGAAAGAGAGAGAGACCGAAATACCCAGCCGAGCGAGGAGAACGCTAGTAGGGAAATAAAACACAGTCAGTTTAAAATATTTTATTCATTATTTCTTACCATCGATAGGGTAGCCAGACTTCAATTAGAAATAAGATTATAGAAACTACAGATTGAATAATTTTATATAATTATTTCTTACCATCGATAGGGTAGCCAACTATTAGATGATTGAATAATTTTATGTAGAATATTTGAATCAATGTTTTAGAACCTTATACTAATTTTGTCTTTTATACAATTAATGTTTTTTTTATTTTCTTCGTAATTGAAATTTAATGAATTTTTACAATTGATGATGGGCTGGTTTATGGTATAGACGTTATACTCTAAGTCAATCATTTATCTTTGACTCTCGAAAGGACATAAGGAATATTACATCTTTATTTCTAACTAATATGATTAGTTTTCCCACTCAAATGCTTCGTTGCTCATGAAAGTGAAGGTTTACTAAGAAATCTTAGACAATTTAACTATATACATGTGCGATGATGCAATAAGCAGAGGCATAAATAATTTGAAGAATTCTGACGTCATCAAGTCCTGCCGTTGGAAACCATCGAGGATCATCCTCGGCTCCAGAATCTTCAGGGAAGAATCCCTCATTTTATATATATATATATATATATATATATATATATATATATATATATGTGTGTGTGTGTGTGTGTGTGTGTGTGTGTGTGTGTGTGTGTGTATTTATACACGAGTATAAAAGTTATTCGATGCATTATGCATACGGAATTTATTCAATACGGAATAAAATTCTTGATCTTCAGGGATTCTGACGTCATCGAAATCTTCTGGTAGAAGATTGAGGAGGATCTTCTCCAGGCTCCAAGGATGTATCTCAGTCCGTCACGAAACAAATGATTCAAACAAGACTTTTACTTGTTTCTCATAGATTTTCCTTAAACCTTATTCAGCGTGTCAGAGAAACAAAATCTTAAAGCTAATCTTCATCAACTGTCAGCTCGATATAGCCATCAATAATGCAGTAGTATAAGTTAAATCGATAATTTGAAAGCATCGTTAGCCTTTGCTAAACTGAGTTATATTGTAAACGTGCCTCGTGTCGAACTTCTCAGTTCCAGAGGTCCTTTATTCCTCGCACAGTTGGACTGTGGAACAGCCTTCCAGAGGAAGTCGTGCAGTTGGAACTTCACAAGTTCAAACGAAGATGCAGTGCACATTACCCTAATTCAGTTCAACCTGTATTTTATTAATATTATACTTACATTTTTATTTATTTATTAATTTGTTCATTTTTCTGGTTTTCTAATAACCTCTTTTATTTCCATTGCCTTCTGTTACGTCTTTCGAATGGACACCATAATATTCTTTGGAAGCGTGAATTTCAAGTCAGTGGTCCCTGTGGGCTTGTTCCATATGAAAAAGGGTTCATCTTCTGAATAATAATAATAATAATAATAATAATAATAATAATAATAATAATAATAATAGGGAAGGTTTACCGGTAGAAAACTACAAATGTCAGTTACAGAATTAGGTTACGAAATTTAATGTTAACATTTCTTCTTCAAGCATAATGTTCAGATGGGTAGATACTATTTTTAGAGAGATTAAAAAGCACACACAGTACTTACGCAAATGCTTGTAAGACTCTCTTGCTTGAAGGAAATACCTGTTCACATGTTGCTAACGATTCGGCGTCTCATTACCAGAGGAATGTTGACTTGTGAATAAATGCAAAGTGAGTTGAGTTCATTAGTTTTGTTGCATGAAATATATTACAACGGCAAACATCCTCTCCATTCTTTGTTACCTGACGTAGCTTTTTTTTTTTTTTTTTTTTTTTTTTTTTTTTTTTTTTGCAACTAGGCAGATGGCTGCTGCTGCGTGTCGTTTTCTAGTACCAGGTTTAATGCTACTCAGTTTACCAGGAGTTTCATTTTGGCTAAGACTTAAACGTGGATTCCTCGTTGGGCGAGTCGGTAGAGTTGTCGGTTAGCACCCGCTAGGCCCGAGTTCGAGTCTCCGGCTGGCTAATGAAGAATTAGAGGAATTTATTTCTGGTGATAGAAATTCATTCCTCGCTATAATGTGGTTCGGATTCCACAATAAGCTGTAGGTCCCGCTGCTAGGTAACCAATTGGTTCTTAGCCACGTAAAATAAGTCTAATCCTTCGGGCTCAGCCCTAGGAGAGCTGTTAATCAGCTCAGTGGTCTGGTTAAACTAAGGTATACTTAATGTAACCTTGCCTACTGCAGTTGTGGAGTCTTCTGTTCTCCAAATGTTTAAGCGATGAGCGAATTCATTCCTGCCTTCTGCTGACGTCAGCTGAATTCAGGTGTATCGGTTTTAATTTCATATTCCTCGTATTTAGATTGTTTATCATCTTTTTCTTTCATGGTTTTCGGCTGAAGATTTAAAGAGAAAGAAATGGAGAGAGAAATCGCCCGTGTAACATCGATTTACTGTATGACCTTTGGAAGTTTAATAGGCAAATAAAGTTAGCTTTAATCAAGTATCCTTAAGCTGACCTAATCTAGGGCATACTTTCATTCTTAGTATATTGAAATAATGAATGATATAGCCACTTGGAAGTTAATATCGTAGTATGAAAACCGTCACTCGGTTATAATACTCATTTGCATTTACAAATGCATAGGCTACAGCACTCGTTTGCTTTGACAAGTGCATAGGCTATGGCACTCATTTGCTTTTACAAATGCATAGGCTATAGCACTCGTTTGCTTTAACAAATGCATAGGCTACAGCACTCGTTTGTTTTGACAGATGCATAGGCTATAGCACTCATTTGCTTTTCCAAATGGATACGCTATAGCATTCATTTATTTTACAAATGTATATGCTATAGCACTCATTTGCTTTTACAAATGCATAGGCTACAGCACTCATTTACTTCTACGATTGTATTGTGTATTGCACAACCTCACCGTCCTCCCCCGCCTTAACGAGTAATACGAACCTCATAAAGATTCTTCATTGAAATGCCGCCAGTCCCCCACCCCTCCCCCACAGTGTATGAGGACCAAAACCGGCTAAAAGAGTAGGGTTGATCACATGGAGAGAAGACTCCTGTCTTTTAAAATACCAAAGGTTATTGAAACTCACGGGTCAGGTGTATGCGGCAACAGGTCACAGTGAAACCCAAAATTTTTCCCCTCATGCGGTGCACTGTAGTCATTACTTAAGGTTCTTTGGAGCGCCCCTTCGGCCCCTAGCTGCAACCCCTTTCATTCCTTTTACTGTATCTCTGTTCTTAATCTTACTTTCCACCCTCTCCTAACAAATGATTCATAGTGCAACTGCGAAGTTTTCCTCCTGTTTACACCTTTCAAACCTTTATACTGTAAATTACCGTTTCAGCACTGAATGACCTCATGAGTTCCAGCGCTTGGCCTCTGGCCTAAATTTCTATATTCTTCTACATTCTTCAAAATCCAAGAGAACAGGTAAAGAAAGCATTCGCAACCTGATTTCATAGAATCCGTATTTCCATTCGATACATGTTTTCCCTAAATACGTGTTTTAATACGAAACTCGTTTTCGGCAGATACTTTCTTTCAAAACATATTTTCATCCAGACCCGCTTGCGTTGGACACTTGCTTTCGTAAATGAATGCAGATTTCGCCGCACTCAAAAACAAACGATTGTAATGTAGATAATTAATATTTTCTTTTTAAAAAGATGAAAAGAGAAAAGAAAACATGGACCTACTACGTCGTTCTGTGGCAACACGCCCAAAGCCTTCCTTTGTTTGCAGATAAACCACCAATCACACTCTCAGCTGTGATAATTTTGACAAGTAATCCTTTTCTCTTTTGACTGTGAGGGAAAATATACAATTCAGTGTACCCTCCAATGTTCCCTTCGTCAATATCCCTTAAAGGACGAAGGGGGAAAGAGCATTTACATTTGCAAATTACTGATTGGAGGGAGACATATCAAGAGTGCCATAAAAGACTCGTTAGGTCAGTGCGTTGATGTGCGTAGGTGCATGAGAGAGAGAGAGAGAAATTCTAACAACCGATACCGGGAATCGGCAGTATATTTGTGTGAGTCAGTAGACACTGTAAAGTGATTTAGAGAGAGAGAGAGAGAATGTCGTATACAACCGATACCGGGGGTCGGCAGTATATTTGTGTGATTCAATAGACATTGTAGAGAGAGAGAGAGAGAGAGAGATGGGGGAGTTGGATGGTGAACGCATGAATTGGCTGAAATTTGTAAACCGGCCTCGACGAGAAAGGTACGGCATGGCAATAGAGGGAGAAAGAGAGGGAGAATACGTGTTTTTAAACAAAACACTCAGGTTAAATTGTGCACTTGTGTAACTCAGCAGATATGCAAAGTGAGAGAGAGAGAGAAACATTTTTTTTTTTTCTATAAAAACCTTTTAGATGAACCTCATTATTTACATGCATGGGGTTAATTTGTATGTGATTAGATTACGAAAACAGAAAAACAAAACGTAAATATAATAATACGACAATGATAATAACTACTAAAACAAGAACTTTGAGTCCTGTGAAGAATGTTGTAAACTTACAATAGACTTGAAACTTTTAAAAGACTCTTCGCCTTAGGGAAATGATGAAGATAAACAGTAATAATGAAATTTCCTTAAAATATTTTCAAGAACATATTTAAGACTCAAAAAAAAATATTAAACTTAGGGACGTGATGAAGATAAATAACAATAATAATAAAAATACTTTAAAATAGTTTCAAGAGCACGTCCAAGACTCATGCAAAAAAAAAGTCATTGTAAAACCAGAGAAAGAGAGAGAAAGAAAAAAGATAAACATGAAACAAAAAAAAAAAAAAAGGGACGCAGTCTGTGGCAGGAGATGACATCCCCCAGACGATGCGAATATCTGACGTGTTATTCTCGGGGCGACAGAACAAACAAGGACTTTATAGGATGCTTCAGGATGC
>NC_089789.1:30536105-30541105 GCF_040412425.1 Macrobrachium rosenbergii
GGGTTGTGGGATGAAATGTCCCATAAATGGCAGATGTGTCTATTGACCCTTTTAATCACTAAATAGCCGGAGCCTGAGGTTTGCACCTCTATATAAAGTCCTAGCAAAAATCGGTATATATGTACATATATATAATTATATATGTGTATATATATACATATATATATACACACATTTACACATACAGTACGTACATATATACATATATTCATATATATATATATATATATATATATATATATATATATATATATATATATATGTATATATATATATATATATATATATATATATATATATATATATATATATATATATATATATATATATATGAATATACATCTGTATGGGGGTTGCATTTATATTCACGTACAAATTAACTTACTTCTGCTACTCAGATGAATGCACTCTGAATAAAGCAGCAGTATCGGAATTACTACCAATGGCATCGTGCAGTTCCTGCCTCAGGAAAATAAGAAGAAAGAAAAAAGAAAGTTTCAACATCTGTTGTGTATCTTTTCGTGAGATTGTCCCATTCCCTGGATGGCAAGGAAGACTTCGAAGTTGGTTACAAGCCTCTCCTTTTATATGCTCTTTTTTTTTCTCTCTCTCTCTCCCGAAAAAACACCTTTACCGTAATAGCTCTCCTTTTGCATTTGCTCGCTTATTTTGGCATTTGGTTATGCCATCTTGTCTGGTTTTTTCTGTAAATTATTCTCCTTCGAATGGTTATTTTTGCATCGGCTTGATTTTTCATCCTATGGTTTTTTTATTTGTAATTTATCCCCTTGTTTTATCGTAGTTTGTTTAAAATTTAACTTTTTCTTTAATGATCTCTCTCTCTCTCTCTCTCTCTTCTCTCTCTCTCTCTCTCTCTCCCCTTTTATACCTTAACATTCTTTTGTCTCTCAACAGCACTAAAATATTTCTTGTAGTTACTGAAACTAAAGTAAGAGTTGCTGCAGCAGTTTTAACGACCAGTTAATGAAGAATGACAGACAGCCAAGAAAAGTCAATTACGACCTTCGCGTTATACGCCAGGGAAAGTAATTACACGGACCTAACTACTGTTTCAAGCTTCCTGGAATATATATATATATATATATATATATATATATATATATATATATATATATATATATATATATATATATATATATATGTATATGTATATATGGGTGTGTGTATATATAATGATTATTATATATATACATTAATATTTTGTTAATGGATTCGCTTAATTGCTTTTGGTTTAAAAGCTTGAATAGAAAAGCTTTCAAAATAACTAAAGTGTGAAATATTTCATTTCAAAACAAGAATTTTACTTTCAGAAGCTCCTCTTGGGTTTAAGGGACCTGAGTGACAGACAAAAATGAGATCGATTTGTCAGTAACTTCATCTGGCCGTTTATGATGTGCAAGATTAGTTAACTCTTTTTGAATATGAAAAAGAACCCATACGATATTCTAACTGAAAGCGAGATTTTAATTTTTGTAATCATTCTCACGGTAAAATTACTGAATAGCAAAAATATGCAACAAGGGTTTATATTCAGTAAAATGCTTCCCAGAAAAAAATTACCTCTTTTTTTAGTGTATCATTTTATTCAGTCGTGCTGAATTTATGCTCCCTGAAATATGGCATTGTTTATTTTATCATTTATCCATATTACATACTTGTTTCCTTTACTTGTTGACTGTTTCTTTTATCTGTTTGTAAGAGGAATTAACCAATGAGCTTTTTTGAGTTTTAAGAAAATTTTACCAGTGGTGAGTCTCATAAGTAAAGACTGCTCACTTTATGGGAGAGATAGGGAATGCAACTTTCGGAGAGTGAATTATTCAGCTTTATGGAGACTTGCGGTGTCCGAACGCTTTGTTCGTATACTGGTACCTTTTGCCATATAAATTAATTTCTATTGCTTATTTATTTTCCTTTATATCGTCCATTTTTCCAAAGATTCTTTCGCTACCATTCATATCTTTGATAAGGAGAATATCGTCCAGATTTACAACCTGTCAATAAAACTCTGTTCACACCATGGCTGTCGTAAAACAAATTTCTCAGTCGATTCATTCCTGTTATTGGGTGTCATAAAGCACAATTCTCATCAAAAGTAATTTTTATTCAGCAACGTTATTCACAAAAGGATAATACCTCGCGTGTATGTTCTGCTAAAATTTTTGCAATTTACGGATATGTGTCTCCACACTTGTTGCTAGTTCTAATCGATAGATAAATTATATGGTACACCCACTTTCAGTTATTTTCTTGAAGTATCATTGAATATATATATATATATATATATATATATATATATATATATATATATATATATACATATATATACACATACATACATATACATATATATGTGTATATATATACATACATACATACATACACACATGCGTATGTGCCCGTGTGTTTGTGAATGACACAGCAGGCGAGCAACGATTTTTGGACGATTATAAACGCGAATCATTTGCTTTACTAAAGTTCTGAAGATGATGTTGACCACGAGATTCGGGATCCAGGGTAAACCCAGACCCCATGGATAATATCCTCAGAGCTCTTCTGAAGCAAATGATCCAAGAGCTTGGCCACACCGGATATCTTCAGGGCATCCTAGACTTACCCAAAGGAGGAATAATACGGCCATGTTCTGGAAGCTACTTGCTGTATGTGACCCCAGGTTCGATTTTCCATACCTGTAGCTCGTATTGGTATTCGTTCACCCATTTGTACCGATGTTCAGAGGAAGGGGCGCAGCTGGAATATATGGCCTTCTCCTTGTTAGGGATTTTGTAGCCCATCGTATGTTTTTTAGTTAATATGTATGCATGTGTATACATATACACATATATGTGTGTTTATATATAAACTATACATATATGTATGTTGTGTTATATATATGTTATATATATATATTATATATATGTGTATATATATATATATGTTATATATATAGATAGTTTATATCTATAAACATATCTTTTATACATATACATGTATATGTGTGTGTGTACGGATATGTGTTGTACAAATGTATAAAACGATCATTACCTACTTAATTTCTATAGAGTTGCATTTAGTACGGGTACGAATTAGAGGAAATCGTTGAATCGTATTCTCCTAATCTTCAGCAATGACAGGCATACAGTATAAATCCTGATTAGTTCAAAAGTGCTTTCACATGTTTGTGTCAATTTTAAAAGAGGATTTATTTAGATTTACCTTCGAGTGTTGAAGCTATAATAATAATAATAATAATAATAATAATAATAATAATAATAATAATAACAGTTTTTGATAGAATTTAGGTCCCTCCTCAGATCTGAATTGTTAGTGGAAACCGATACATATTTTGCTAAATATCTTTCCTTTCTTACCTCCTGACTCATCTTCATAATAATATTAGTAATAATAACAGTGGTAATAATATTTATAAACCCTCATAGTTATCTACTGTCATCCTTGGCATGTACTATGTCTATACCTTCTGGATTCGCTTCTCCAAAGGTGACATGTAGATAGATAAAGATGTGATAAAATATTATGTAAAACTGTATTTATTAAGGTAATGAAAATAACAGGAATAAAATACATTCTTCAGCAAGAATTATAATTAATCAGAAAAAACTCATATTTTGAGAGTTTAAGATGATGAACCCTATTCATATGGAACAAGCCCACCAAAGGGGCCATTGACTTGAAATCCAAGTTCCCAAAGAATATGGTGATCATTAGGAAGAATTTAACAGAAGGTAATGGGAAATACAATTTAATCATGTACCTTTTGTTCTGATATACAAAAGTCTTTAACATTAAAATAAGGAAGGATGGTTGATTATTTTATTACTGATTTAATAAGTGATAAAGAATCAATCACCCTTCCTTATTTTAATCATTTCTTAACGTTAAAATAAGGAAGGGTGATATAATCTTTTATCACTTATTAGATAAGAGGCTGGAAAAATAAAGTCGATGATAACAGGGAACCGCGAGAAGTTCAGCAGGGAGACGAGATTCCGGCGTTAAACTTATTGGCAGGTGAGAATTTCTGTTACGTTATATATCCAGCTCTGCTTTGTTGTCGAACCTTCCTTTGGAGAAACGTGCAATTATTCAATGACGGAAATAGAGCTTCGAGAATTGTATTGTTTGAGGAGAGTGAATGTCACTTTTTCATTCGGTTTTGTTTCTGAATTCATGTAAGACGTTCCTCTTGTTGAAGTAGTGTTTGGTTTAAGATATTTTGGTTTATATATATATATATATATATATATATATATATATATATATATATATATATATATATATATATATATATATATATATATATATATATATATATATCATATATAATGTATATATGTGTATATATATATATGACTAAATTGGCCAGATGTATGTATGTGTCACAGTGTCTTGAATTCCTGTCTAAAAGTTTTGGATTCACTGCTCACTCAGAGCATTGAAGAAACCCCAAAAAGGTCATAAACGAAGTAATTTTTCCCTGAAGGTGGGATTCGAACCCACTGTGTTGATTTAAAACTAGGCAGGTCATATGAATATGGAAATACAGAAAAGAGAATTGAAAATATCGGAAGTGATTGGTATGGATAGCCTGGTCAAAATAGGTTGACCCTTGAGGTCATGACTTCCACCAGATATTATCTTTTTGGGAATGTGAAGCCCAGTGGTTACGGCGAGGGCGAGGAGATAGAGACGCTTTACAGAGAAGGGAACAATGGCCGCAATAATATTATCCAGCTTGAGCACCTATTCATAGGAATTTGATGACTTTCGTCTAATGATTATTATACTCTGGGGCGACTTCTTCGATGATAATGTCCTGCCTGACCATTTTCTACTTTTCTTCCAGTTCCTTGTGAATCTCTCGAATCTTGCCTCGCCAGACGGGGATTCTATCTTCTTCCTTCACAGGAAGACGCATGAGTCAGTCTTTCAACAGTATGGATGATCAGATCTTTTAG
>NC_089789.1:30543605-30581105 GCF_040412425.1 Macrobrachium rosenbergii
CGTTTGTTAAAAGATCATAAAATATATTTTTTTTAGCCTTGCTTCTAACGAAGGTTCATGAAACTCGAATTTCTCTCTTGTTTTTTTCCTTTCCGTTTTTATATCTCAAATTCCGAAATGTAAAAAAGAAATGTGTCAGACTGGGTTTTGCGGAAATGCGTGCCGGACCTTCAAAGAAACCGAAAATAAACAAGCAGAATTTTTCCAACTTGACACGAGTTCTGCCCCTCCTTTCTTTAAGGCATTACTAACCCAAAACAAACCTCCTCGTGTTCTAATAATTTCCTTACATTCGTATCTATTTATTTATTAATTTGTTAATTTTTTTTTTTTTCTGATAACTGATCTGTTCTTTCTGTATTTCCCATTGCCTTTTCTATTGCTTCTTTCTAATGAACAAGATATTCTTTAGAAGCTTGACTTTCAAGTCAGTAGCCCCCTGTGATGGGCTTGTTTCGTACGAAGAGGGTTCATCTTCTGAATAATAATAATAATAATAATAATAATAATAATAATAATAATAATAATAATAATAATAATAATAGTTGTGCGCAAACATGACAACATGTACCCTATATTTTTTTTATACTGGTGACAAAATAAAAGGTAACTTTATCATTTTCCCTGCTGTGTAAGAAAAATATTTTCCACTTGGTGCAAAGATTAAAGACGAAATACTAAATGGTCCCCTAAAAAATATATGCTCGTGTAAAACGCTATATTTTATCTACCTCAGTTTTAAAGTATATGATTGACCCATTTAGCTATAGACTTTTCCAGTAAATTGTGACTCAAGACTCCTCTAAGTATTAAAAGGAGTAAGAATATTAGAAATAACGTTGGAAGAAGTTTCTTTTGAATATTAAAAGACACTTAAAATTTTTATCTTCGTCTATTCGTTGTTATATATCTTGTTAAATTTCCTTTTATCAATTATCTATTTTTTTTTAGAAAACAAAATACATTGATGTTTTGATTTCAGCAAGCTCTTGTGAGATAAAGAAAAACATCATTCTTCTACCTTTCCACAAGATTTCATTCTTCTTTTATTTTTTTTTTTTAATTTCCTTTGTCAGTTATTATCTCTTATTTTCGAAAACAAAATCCATTGCCGTTTTGATTTCAGCAAGCTCTTGTGAGATGAGAACAAATCATTCTTCTACCTTTCCACAAGATTTCTTTCTTTTTTTTTATTTATTGTTTCATTATATTTATGAAACAACTTTAAGGTTATGACAAAGTTCATACATTATAGAAAACTCCATGGAAACTGATGAAAGTTTCCTTCCCTCATATCTTTCAAAGAAGCGCAAAAAAGAACGTTTACATGAAAATTTAAAAAGGAACTTGTAAACGACTCATGGAAGTTGTGTGTGGTGCGTACATTTCGATTTTAATTATCTTGAGGACTAGTGTACCTAGCCCATGAAAATTACGGGCATACTCAAGTAGCTTTTGAATTTCATCGTTTTTACAATATATGAAGAATTTTATACCGCTTTGCATTTTCTTATATTTTTGTTCGTTACCTGTAGAATATCTGTTACGTACAGGGAAACATATATTTTATGTAGTAGGATCATTGAAATATTTGCAGCCAAGTCCCGAAGAATGCAATAAAGAGAAGGGGAAATACAAGAGCAGGAAGAGAGTTCCAAAACTGACAGGAGAGGGGAAAGAGACGCTTACATACACTCAAGACGGTTGAGTTTTAAATGTTTCGAGAGGTCTGGATGGACAAAACTGATTTAGAGAAATTGGTTAAAAATACGTCTAAATGCCTCTTTGCAGCTTCTTGTATTGACATTGATTCATTGGTTTGTATATTTTCACCTTTTAAAATTTTTCGCTTTTTGGTTTACTATGATAGGGTTATTGACTGAGTAACTTGATTTTTGGTTCATTCAATATGTATGCGTCACCACTTTGAATAATAATATAATAATGATAATAATAGTGATTTGTTTATCTAAGTATATTAAGGTATGTATGGAGAACTAAATTGTAAACTAAATTGTCAGTCAACAAAAATATCTAAAGAAATTACTTTTAGCTTCGAAGAAAAATCAGCAGCGTCCATGTAGCTAGTTATGGTCAGCATTTAGAAGGGTGACCACTTTAAAAAAAAAGCCAGGCGGTTCGATGCATTAGTTCCCGCGTTCGCACTGGCTAAAACAAAAAACTTATCCCAAAAATCAATGCTTACGTCACTACAGTATGTCTGCCAATACCTAAACCTGCGTATTTCCAGGGCCGCGCCGCTTTCATATGCTTTTGAATATCCACTTTGTTAAAATGTTAGATTTCATTTTTCATGACGCAATAACACACCAGCTAATGGACGATGCTAATGGAAATAACACTGTGTTGGGCTCTTTGATACCTTTTTATTTATTTGCTATTTTGTTTTATTTTTTATTTTATTTTTTTTTTTTTTGCAATCATCTCCCATCACGATAACGCGCGTTTCCAAAACATGGATATTATAAAGAAGAGCGTTTCTCTCTCTCTCTCTCTCTCTCTCTCTCTCTATCTATATATATATATATATATATATATATATATATATATATATATATATATATATATATATAATATATATATAAAATTTATATACATACATACATACATACATATTCATATACATGCATTTACTTCCTATATATGGCCAGGTATCATCCTACGGCAGAAAAAAAGAGGAAGAATGACCGGTCGTAAGGTTGACGCTCCTACCTCGTAAAAAGACACACCAATCTTTGTTGAAACTTGCATATCACTCTAGGAGTCGAGTGCGAGCTGCTGTGATTCTCAGTAAGACCGGATAGCTGCAGACTAAAAAAATAAAATAAATAAATAAGAATAAAATAATGTAGCTGGAATTGCAAACGTAAATAAGAGAGCGTGCTGCAAATGGGTTAATGATTCAACTAGATGCTTGGAAAGTGCCAAAATATGAAAGCATCGAAGGTGGAAGGAAAATCTGGTTGACTGAAAGAAGGCACTACTTGTCAAGATGAGACACACACACAGAGAGAGAGAGAGAGAGAGGGAGGAATGAGAGGTTTATTCGCAAAAACATTCCTTTCATATGAAATGGATATCGAGATTATTATAACTTTTCCATGTTGAAATTCTAAATTTTGATTTATCAAAGAACTAGTGTACCTATACCTTAAAAAAAAAAGAAAGTTAATATAAGAGACGGTCGAGGGGGCATGCTATCCCGAAGCGAAGCGGGGGATGGCGGTGTACACTAAAAAGGGACTAGTAGCAAGCGGTGCTTGCCCAGCCTAGGCACCAAGAGCAAAGCCCGTGCTGGTATAAGGCCAGCTTAAACTGCGTCAACAACCTGGGCGACAACACACACACATATATTATGTACTGTATATATATGTGTGTGTGTGTGTGCGCGCATGTACGTTTTCACTGCTTTAGCCAACGGCAAGTTAAGGAATCTTACAGGATGTGGTTCTAAATCACACAATTCCCTTCCCCCTCCACCACTGCAAGAACTGGCCTCGTTGGTGAAGCAACGTATGCAGTTTGTATGTGTATATGTGTGGAAGCGTGTGTGTGTGTACGTGTGAAAGAGAGAAAGAGAGAGAGAGTTGTCTAAAAGGGGGGGAAAAATATAGAATCTTCTAAAACCTTGAATTTATTGTCAAGTTTCCCAGAAATCTCTCGACGACGTGAGTCTGTCCTTGACAGGGAGAAAAAGAGATAGAACGAGATTTTGTTCTTCGATAGAGAAACAGAAAGGTTAATACATGTATTTGATATTAAATGAAAAGGAAGTTAAACGTATTTATTGTCTTAATGCAGCGAGACTACGAAGAAGATGAGAGAGAGAGAGAGAGAGAGAGAGAGAGAGAGAGAGAGAGAGAGAGAGAGAGAGAGAGAGCTCTGATGAAATGATCAGATACTAACGAGAATTGGAACAAGAAACATCAGTCACTTCAAGAGATTTCCGTTGGCCGTCCAAAAAGAAGTTAGTGGAAGATAGTCAGACACCGAATATCATAAAGAGAGAGAGAGAGAGAGGCATCCAGGTTCCCCATCTCTCTCTCTCTCTCTCTCTCTCTCTCTCTCTCTCTTATTGTATCAGCCTCGTAGAAAACAATTCTCACTCAAAATTGAGTCTATGCACCTCTCTGTGCGGCTTGTCTATTTCCACCCACAGCACCTGTTTAAATATATTATACGTATATCTGTCTGTCTATCTTTCTATCTATCTATCTCTCGATCTATTTATTTATCTATCTATCTATCTATCCAACTGTATATATATGTGTGTATGTATGTATAGAGGGCATTGTAGCTATTACAATTACATAAGTATCTGGTAAAAAGTGACCAGTAGATTCTACATATATATATATATATATATATATATATATATATATATATATATATATATATATATATATATATATATATATATATATATATATATTATATTGAATATATATAATTTGAGCACGTTCCCCTCTTAAGCATTTATGCATCCCTCTAACTTATGAATTTTAAACCACTGATTTTTTAACATTAGGCCACGGGTTTTGAGAAACAGTAACCCTGTGACTATAATTTTCGCCATATTAACAATGTGAGAGAGAGAGAGAGATTTAAAATGTTAGAATGAATTATGTCAACTAAAATTGTCAAAAAAGTTACATATTTGCAAGAGCGTTATTATGTAGGTATACGACTGAGCAAGATCTTGATATATGAGAGCAATTATAATAAAGATAACATGAAAAGAAGAAAGTGGAAGATTTTGAACGTAAGGAAGATTTAATAAAGCCAAAAGAATATATGAAAATTTCGAAAAATGCATCGTCAGGTATATAATACATATATTCGCATATTTATGCATGCCCGGTACTAAGGCGTCAGATAACTAAAGACTTGGACATGTCACAGCAGTTGTAATAACGATACAAAGCAGTGAGCATCTTCAAGGGAAGAATCCGTTTCAAGATGGATTGAAACAAACCTAAAATGACAATTAAAAAAAAGAAAATTTATTTCGTCCGAACTTGAAGGAAACTGAGAGAAAATGCGAGATCACTCTGAGATCCCAGAAGAGGTTGGGGCTGGGATTTTCATCCGTGATTGATATTCAACGAGGAGAGTCAGTTAAAGCGTGATCTGAATCCTGGAGAACCTTGTCGAAACAGAGACCAAAAGCTGGAATGAGGAGAAGGAAAAGAAAGTATATTTTACATGTCGAGAAAAAAAGAAAAAAAAAAAATTTTTTTATATCTGTTGTACAAAGTGATGCCATCCACCCGATCTCATTCCAGCAGTTCTGTTTTCTCGCCTAGAAAGCAAGAATGCTTTCGATGGCCGTCATGCATTTGCTCTCTACTTAACCAGTGTATCCGTACCGTTAAAAATGGCGGTATTAAAAAAAAAGGCAGGCTAAGACCGAAGATAAGGATGCTACGGATCGTTTTGAAGCTGAGACCAATGCGTTTTTCAGCTGGTGAACACTGTTCACCTGTGCATGTTACACATTTCTTATGCTGTTCTATTCTCTTTTCCAATGTTTTTTCTAGTTTGAACAATATAAAAGTTATTACGAGGCATCCTTTACTATTGTCGGAAGAGTTCTTTAAAGTACATGTTTCTTTGCTTAATTGTTCTTATATATATATATATATATATATATATATATATATGTATATATATGTATATATATACATATATATACATAGCCTATATATATATATGTATGTATATATGCTTAGTTATGTCCATATTTGGCTTATACCTGTAACTACACGGAAATAAGAAAAGTTATTGTAAATCTCACATTTTTAATGATGGCAAAAAGTATGGCCACCTGTTATTTATCGTACATTCGCTTTACGTATAATTATCTAAAAAATATATATCGTGTATCTTTTAAAATAGCAAATCGTCTTACCCGCTGACGTCTTTCACGCGTTTGTTATACCTAATGCTTCTGTAATAAAACGCTAAATTGCTGAACAATCCTTGGAACGATCTCTGTTGGGAGACCTTAATTCGGTCGCATTATTGGCCAATCTTAATTTTGATGGCTGTGCCCGATGGTTCTTAATTTGTTCTTAAGCCAGATGTTCAGTGTCGACCTGTTATAAATGTGAGAAACCTGAAATTCGAGGAAATAAAAGGAGTGTATTTTCACATACAGTTTCGAGAATTGTTTCCTCTTCAGTGCGGGAAATACTGAAGAGAAGTTATATTTCAAACTGTATGTGGTTTTTGCATACCATTGTTTGATAATTTTGTTGTTCGATCCTTAATTTGACCGTTATGCTGGGCTATCCCTAATTTGATCGTCTGGTTACCTCATCTTTAATGTGATTCCTTTCTTGATCGATCCGAAAGTTGATCGCTTTGTTGCGTGAGTCTAGACCTGATATCACTTCAAATAATCCGAAGTTTGACGTTGATCTACAAAAAAAAAAAGGTGAACTTGAAACTAATCCCTTTCGGAACTCTTTATCCTGAATCTTATGCATGATATATTACATTAAAATGAAACCAAACTCAAACGTGTCAAGCATTGAAACAATCCCTAAACTCTTTAATCTTATCCGTCATTCAGTACATTCCAAAATATATCCAGCGTTCATAAAATTTTATAGTCTTGAATTCTATCCTTTTTTTTTTTAAATGAATCTGAATTTTATCTAGGAATAATCCTCTCATCCTAAATCTTACTTTGCACTGAATTAATGTGAGGCTTTATCCACATTGGAAATAATTCTCCAACCCAAAAATGATAAAGTATCAAGAGAACCTAGAATGTTATCCAGCACTGCAATACCATGATCCACTCTCATCCTGGATTAAAACAAACTAGAATCTTATTCAGCGATGAAGTAGAATACCAGCGTACAGAAACACGTCAGTCATTTAGTGAATTATTCATTAACCCCAACCGGAGTGTCATTCAGCATTCAAAATGCCTGTCTACAGTCATTTTCAATCCAGTCTTCTGCATTAAAACAAAGCGGAGTCTCATTCAGCACTGAATTAAAATGCATAATCCAGTTTTGTACTGAACTGAAATGAACCGGAATTTCATTCAGCAATGAAGTAAAATGCACAACCCAACTTCATCCTGCTGTGAATCAAACCGTTAACTGGAATGTCATTCAGCATCGAAGTAGAATGAATATTTCAATTTTGTACTGCGCCGAAATGAACCGGAGTTTCACTCAGCGCTGAAGTAAATTGCCACTCTACAGAAACCAATCCATCACTCAGTTAATTACAGTCCGCTCCTACCCTGCATCAAGGCGGACCTGGACATTATTATCCAACACCGAAATGATTCCGTAATCCGTAATTCAATCTTGTACTCGGATAAACCTTGCTGTCTTTGCATCACCGCACTCCATATCAAGCCCTCTCTCTCTCTCTCTCTCTCTCTCTCTCTCTCTCTCCTTCCCCATCACCCCAGCTAAATAATTTCACTCAGCGGCGATCGACATCTGCTGGAGTTCTGCCAGTCAGTCAGTTCCTCGCCGGGCTGATTCGTCATGGAGTCAGAAAGACCCGTCTTTTCTTTCTTTTTTTATTTCTGTTGTTTCATTTACTTGTTTTCTCTTTGTGTGCTGCTGTGCTTTTTTTATAATCAATTTAGTTACTTTGTTTTTCGTATTCTTCTTTGGCTAACGAATTCTTTCAAGTTTTTTCTGCCTATTTTCTGTTTATGATCAATTTAGTTACTTTTTTCTTATTCTTCTTTTGCTGACGAATTCTTTCAAATATTTTTCTACTTTCTGTTTATAATCAATATAGTCTTTGTTTTTCGTATTCTTCTTTTGCTGACAAATTCTTTCAAATATTTTTCTATTTTCTGTTTATAATCAATTTAGTCTTTGTTTTTCGTATTCTTCTTTTGCTGACGAATTCTTTCAAATATTTTTTCTATTTTCTGTTTATAATCAATTTTAGTCTTTGTTTTTCGTATTCTTCTTTTGCTGACGAATTCTTTCAAATATTTTTCTATTTTCTGTTTATAATCAATTTAGTCTTTGTTTTTCGTATTCTTCTTTTGCTGACAAATTCTTTCAAATATTTTTCTATTTTCTGTTTATAATCAATTTAGTCTTTGTTTTTCGTATTCTTCTTTTGCTGACGAATTCTTTCAAATATTTTTCTGTCTGTGTTTTGTTTTGCTTTGCTGTTGGTTCGTCATGCAGGCTGAGGAAATCTCTTGTTTTTCCTTTTTAATTCAGTTATTTCTTTTCGATTTTATGCTGCTCTTTTCTTCACAAGTTTATTGCTCGTGTATTCCACTGTCGTATATACACGCCTTTCGTTCGCAAATTCTTTATAAAAAAATTTCACCGCGTCATATTTTTATTGTTGGTTTGCCAATGAATCTTTTGTTTTGCAACCTCTGTTTTATTTTATTTATTTTTTTTTTTTTGTCTTTGATATGCTTTTGATAATTTTTTTTTTTATTTATTTATTTCTGTTATGTTTCATGCGGTATTGTTTATCAATAACTTCGACAGGTTTTTTTGTTTGCGAATTGAATTGGGGGAAAACACATCATTAACCTTTTCGGAGACTCTCTTAATACTTTATTTTGATTGCATTTGATCTCCTGTTACTTGTTCGTTTATTACCTATAAAGTCATTAATCTTACTTTTATTATCGTGTTCTGGTTGGTAATTTTTTCTTCGTAATTTTTATTGGTTAATCTTTTAAATTCTATTTTCCATCAAACATTCCCTCACTCGTCTCTTTTGATTTCCAGGTAGTGTTATTATTATTCGGTTTATTGTTCAGTAATCTACTCAGTCTCTTGCTTTCATATTATTTACTTTTGGTTGTTTATGTTTTCCTTACGAATCTCAGTCTATCTTTTATTTATCTTTTGTTTGGTGGTTTATTTTTGGTTGATGTATAATCTAAACATTCTTTCATTCATTTTCGCTTTCCAGTCTACATTTTCTTTCTGGCAAATCAAGTACATTAAAGTGTTTTTTTTTTTTATACATTCTCTGTCATTCTTATTTATTATGTTTGTTTTGCGCTATTGTATATCCATGTTTTATGCTCCCGTTGTTTCAAGATATTATTTATTTTAATTCAAGTGTTTTGCTTCTGTTATCTTTTTATTCAATGATGATAAATTCTTCCGATTGCGATTATATTTGCATTTTGTATATAAATGTCCGTTGTCTATTTTTGGTTATTACATAGACTGCTGTACGGCGCAACATGTTTAGATTCACTGAAGTTTTAAAACTGACTTTGCCCTTGTTTGTTTGCCGGTCAAACTTTCCGGAAAAGAGAGTGTAAATCTTTTTTCAGAGTTTGTTTTTTACAGAGACATAACATTAGATACACAAATGGACTGATAGAGGAAACTGGAAGGAAGATTCATAAATTTACACATTAGGCACATACATACCATACACTATACATTTATATATATATATATATATATGTGTGTGTGTGTATGTGTATGTGTATGTGTATGTGTGTGTTTGTGTGTATATATATATATGTATATATATATATATATATATATATATATATATATATATATATATATATATGTATATACAGTATATATATATATATATATGTGTGTGTGATAAATGGGTGAGTACCGCCGGGTCTCGATCCCTCGACACAGTACCCTCCAACGGCTCCAGTCGACGGTCAAACCCCTGATCCATCAAGAGAGGTATAAGTCAATGCCGAATTTGCCATACTTATTTACCCGAAGTAGCGTGAATTGGAGATATATACATACATATATATATATATATATATATATATATATATAATATATATATATATATATATATATATAATGTACATATACATATGTAATATATGTGCGTGTGCATGTGTGTGCAATAGTGAGAAACAGGACTACCAGAATGCCTGTAAGGAGAATTTGGGGATTGAATATGAAATGTCCCACAAATAATAAATAAAGCTCATTGCCAAAGAGAGCAGTCTTTAGTATGAACTCTCTCTCTCTCTCTCTCCTCTCTCTCTCTCTCTCTCTCTCGAATTTACACGTTCGAAGTACAATAGAAAAAAGTCCTGATACAGCCATCTGGCTCCTTTTAATGATCACCTTTCACTTTCTGTATTGAAGAATGAAAGGTTTGATTTCACATGAATAATGGTAAAAAGACATAAAAAAGATTACGAATACGTAATATAACAATGATAATAATGATAATGGTGTATATTAAATTAACTTTCGTACTTTTCTTACACAAGTATGTCTCCACCTGGGAAATAAATCAGTCTCATACCATCACTGCTGCTGTTCCTAAGACTGTTATAACATGACATCCGGCATTACTTCATCTTACAAAGGAGAGCGGAAGTGTGTGTAGTAAGATTTACGAGCTTCTTTCTTTTGCGTTGCGTCATATTCGTAACACTTGCTGCACTGAAAGTGAAAACAGACAAGGAAGAGATGATAACACAACCTGATTTATTTATTTTTTTGTAAAACTATGTATTTGTACATTAAGCTGTTATAAGTTTAATCATTTATTTTTTTATCAAATTATAGGGTTATTTATTGATAAACATTCAGTCATTTAATTAATTATTTTCTTATCTGTTTATTAATTTTTTATTTACTTGTACATGATTGATTAATTAATCATGAATAAATAGCTATTTATTATTTATTACGAAAGTCAGTCCAGTTCAGGTCTGAAATTTCCATTATGATTTGTAATTCAGAAACGAAATTTTCTTTTTCCTGATTTAATCGACAATGGACGTACTTCAGTGAAATTCACAACATTCTTGTTGTCTTTGACACCTGAGGTTTACTATATTCTTTGTTTTCTCTGACATCTTAGGTTTACTACATTCTTTTTTATTTGATGCCTGAGGTTTACTACATGCTTTGTTTTCTTTGATACCTGAGGTTTAATACACTCTTGTTGCCATTAACACCTGAGGTTTACTACATTCTTGTTGTCTTTGACACCTGAGGTTTAATACATTCTTGTTGTCTTTGACACCTGAGGTTTACTACATTCTTGTTGTCTTTGACACTTGAGGGTTTACTACATTCTTGTTGTCTTAGACACCTGGGGTTTACTACATTCTTGTTGTCTTTGACACTTGAGATTTACTACATTCTTGTTGTCTTAGACACTTGAGGTTTACTACATTCTTGTTGTCTTTGACACCTGAGGTTTACTACATTCGTGTTGTCTCTGACACCTGAGGTTTACTACATTCTTCTTGTCTTTGACACCTGAGGTTTACTAACTCTTGTTGTCTTTGACACCTGAGGTTTACTACATTCTTGTTTTCTTTTACACCGGAGGTTTACTACATTCTTGCTGTTTTTTAGACTTGAAGTTTACTACATTCTTGTTGTCTTTGACACCTGAGGTTTACTACATTCTTGTTGTCTTTGACACCTGAAGTTTACTACATTCTTGTTGTCTGTGACACCTGAGGTTTACTACATTCTTGTGTACAACAGCTAAGGTTTACAACATTCTTTATCTTCTTTTACAGCATAGATTTACTACATTCTTGCTGTTTTTGAGATTTGAAGTTTACTACATTCTTGTTGTCTTTGACACCTGAGGTTTACTACATTCTTTGCTTTTTTTTTTTTTTTTTTTTGGTTTGACGGCATTCTTGTCCTCAACCATTGTGGTTTAAAGCATTCTTTGTTTTCTTTGATACCTGAGGTTTACTGCATTCTTACTGCCTCCAGTACCTAAGATTTACTATATTCTTTGTTTTCTCTGACAACTGAGGTGTAATATATTCTTGCTGTCTTTGAGAAACATGAGGTTTACTACATTCTGTTGGCTTAGCCACCCGTGGTTTACTACATATTTGTTGTCTTCGACACCTGAGGTTTACTACATTCTTGTTGTCTTTGACACCCGAGGTTTAACATTCTTATTGTCTTCAACACCTAAAGTTAATGACATTCTTAGTTTTCTTTGATACCTGAAGTTTATTACATTCTTGTTGCCATTGACACCTGAGGTTTACTACATTCTTGTTGCCTTTGACACAAGAAGTTATCGACATTCTTGTCATTTGCACCTGAGGTTTACTACATTCTTGTCATTGACACCTGGGGTTTACAACATTCTTACTGTCTTCGACACCTGAGGTTGACGACATTCTTTGTTTTCTTTAATATCTGAACTTTACTACATTTTTGTTATCATTGACACCTGACATTGACAACAATGTTGCCCTTGACACCTGGGGTTTGCTATATTTTTGTTGTCTTCGACACCAGAGGTCTACTGCATTGTCGTTGTAATTGTCACCTGATGTTTACTACGCTCTTTTTGTCATTGACACCTGAGGTTTACCATGTTCCAACGAAATGGAAATAGCAACATTTAAGCGGATGCTTAAAGAGAAAGAAATTTATTGAAGTAAAAACTAAGTTGAAATAACAAAATGAATTTTGAAGTAGACATGGCGAGGTAAAAGAAAAATCAGATTTAAAAATGTATCCAGAGAGAAAAAATAGGAAATTGAAATAAAAAGGCTAACCTAGGAAAAGGAAGTTAAAAACAGCCATGCTAAAACGGAAAAAATATTCGAGTAATCATCAGAGATAAAAGCAGACATGCTGAGCAAGCAACAAGCAGACATATAGAGAAAAGAAGACCTTTGGAGAAGAAGCCACATAAAAAAAAAAAAAGACAGCAAAGGTCACTATAAAATCTGGATAATCTAAAAGGAAATTCTGAACCGCTTTGCGCGCGCGCTCGAGAGAGAGAGAGAGAGATAACATGCCAAGGCATGTTGACAGCGAAAAGAAAAATTAGACAGACATTCTGGAAAACTAAAATGCAAATTAAAACAGGCCTTTTGGGGGAGAACGAAGAGTAACTCAAACGAACAGATAAGCACATACAGCTATTTTATTTTTATACAGACATGTACACAAACATTGTAATCAACAAAAGGGGATTACAGGATTTTTTATAGAGAAAAAGAGAGAGAGAGAGAGAGCACGCTGGGACCATCCATCCATCCGCGGCTTGGTCGGTGTTGGTGCCTCTGCTGCAGTGAGATCAATGATGGTGATAATATCTCGGTGAATTCAAATCGGTGTGTTGGGGGTGGTGGGGGGTGGGGGAGGAATGAGGTGGAGGAGGAGGAAGAGGAAGAGGGGAAGGAGTAGGTCATTTTCCGTAGTCCAATTGCTTTTTGACCTAGTTATGTCGTCTGCCAGCGTCTAGTTAACGTTACTCAATCCGGCCGTCGTGGCCAGGGATGTCATGGCACTAGAAAGGAAGAAGAAGAAGAAGAATGAGAAGACATTATACATGCAACATGGCTCATTGTTAGTTGTTCCCAATAATGACCAATGACCTTGCACTGGGATGAATAAGATGTATAATAATGAATAAGATTAATACGCAAGAGTGCATTCTCACTAGTGTTTTCAGAAATGTTATGATTCGGGAAAGAGATATAAAGAAACAAAACAGTAAATGAAGGATTACTCATGCTTACAGTAAATTCAAAACTATCTTTTTTCAAAACAGGTTTTGTGAAATTCAGTGAAGATAGCAACAGAGCAAGATGGCATTGTCCGTCTGAATCATTTTCTCTTGAAGCGCCTTTTGGCAACCTCAGGAATGTACATTTGCAGATATTTCTCCATTTTCAGAAATGTGACTGGTTTTTATTCCAAGAGATATCTTTTGTTGACCTCTTCCAGGAATATAGTTTGAAAAATTAAAATACCGTTATATTTTTTAAATATATTAAAAACGGGATTTTGATTTATTCTTACGGCGCGACAAGTCCGTTTTATGTATATATTCTGATATATTCAGTTAAAACTTTAGCTGCCTCTCAGGAACGAATTCTAACAATCCCTTCTATGGATACAGCATTACAGACATTTGCATGGTTTAATTTATCCTAGAAACCAACCATTTACTTCAACAGTTACAAATCTCGAATGAATTAGGGTACCTACCTCGTTTCCTCTCAGGAAGCTGTAAAGTGGGTTGCGTAGATCATCTTGTTTTTGCAGTTTGAATTTCCACTAGAATTCACTCTAGGACCTGATATCACTCCCTTGAGTTTACTCCCGTAGTGGGGCTAGTGCCGTCAGTGCACCTCATACGGTGCACTGTAGGCATTACGTAAGGTCCTTTGCAGCGTCCCTTCGGCCCCTAGCTGCAACCCCTTTCATTCCTTTTACTGTACCTCCGTTCATATTCTCTTTCTTCCGTCTTACTTTCCACCCTCTCCTAACAATTGATTCATAGTGTAACTACGATATTTTCATCTCTTCAAACCTTTTTACTGTCAGTTTCCGTTTCAGCGTTAAACGACCTCATAGGTCACAGCGCTTGGCCTTTGGCCTAAATCCTATTCCTGAGTTTAAAGTAAAGTTTGAAGTTAATGTTAAAGTCTTGAGTAATTGTACTGCTAAGACTTTGTACGTAACATTAAGAGAGAGGCTTTAATCAGTAAACTGTTATCCCATATGATTCACACGTTTAGTCAATTCGCAGTAACTCGAAATACTTTCGAATGATATCGTTTTGTCCATTTGGTTTTTTTTCTCATTTCAACTCCTTTTGTTATGTATGTATTGTTTATTTATTTATTTATTTATCTATCTGTCTGTCTGTTCATTTATCTATCTATCCATCTATTTATTTATTTATTTAATAATTCATGTATTTATTTATTTATTTACGGTTTAGACTAAAAACATAATTATCCCTGATAACAACGAGTTTGACGGTTATCCTTTTTTTTAGTTCATCATCGATTCGCTCGCCCACTTCCTTCTGAATTTTTTTCCCTTTTCCGATTAAAAACTGATATTCCCTAGATTTACGTAATAGGTCCTCTGGTAATTATTTAATTCGTTTACAGAGTCAGGCCAATTATTTAAAGAATAAGAAAGGTAGTTTCATATATGAAAATATCAGTCTAAATCTGTGGTTTGTCAAAATACCGGAAGCATATTTACAAATTACCATGTTTGTATGTGTGTATGTATCTATGTATGTATACGTTTATGTATGTATTTATGTATATATGTATATGTGTAAAATAAGAAAATAAGATTTTCCTTTCAGTACTTCGTAAAAGCGAAATGTGAAATTAATAAAATATTTCTGTATGCTTGGAAGTATGTATACAAAAACAACGCAATTAAAAAAACAATAAACGTACAATTAGAATTGTATTATTAATAAATCATTTCTGTATGCACTGATGTATGTATGTTTACAAAAAAAAGAAACAAATCGACGAATTACCATTTTGTAATAGAGAAAATAAACACAATTAAAAATAATAACAATAAACGCCTATTTAGAACTGTATTTAATGCAACACTTCGATGAATTACCATTTTGTATTAAAAAAAATATAACGCATTTAACAGAGCAATAAACATCTATACAGAGCTGTATTTAATGCCAGAGTTTTCAATTATACGTCGGTTTCCCCCCGCGAGTTCACTCGACGAAGAGAGCGGAGTCATTAGAGAGTCTACAAGAGTCTCAGGGCGCTTTGCTCCAAGTGGTTTTTCCTTTTATTCGACCGGGATTTTATTTTTCTTTTTTTTTACCAATCCTTCCCTGCCATTTTCTGTCCAAAAATAGGTATTCACACTATATATATATATATATATATATATATATATATATATATATATATATATATATATATATATATGATTATATCACTTTTGTAATGTGATATTTATATATTTAGTGGCATAGTATTTT
Organism: Macrobrachium rosenbergii; assembly: GCF_040412425.1. Taxonomy (NCBI): domain Eukaryota; kingdom Metazoa; phylum Arthropoda; class Malacostraca; order Decapoda; family Palaemonidae; genus Macrobrachium; species Macrobrachium rosenbergii. Next base: position 30,559,368 of record NC_089789.1, read on the forward strand.
GCTTATGTATACAGAGATGTATCACAAATATATATTGGCTAGGTAAACATGTATATATAATGTCCCCTGAGAGTATATTGAATTTTTAGCCAAATGAGTTTATTATTGAGGGGGAAATGTAACGGTTGTGTATGTTTGTCAGTATGTTCCTGTATTATAGATATTACTTCTCATATTGTATCAGTCCTTCGTCACGACTTGGAAATAAAGTCGAAACCGGTCAGGGACCTACACCCCTTTCCTTATTTTTCACCTGTGGTAATGTGTAGAGTGTTAATATATATATATATATATATATATATATATATATATATATATATATATATATATATGTGTGTGTGTGTGTGTGTGTGTGTGTGTGTGTCGGTATGTATATATAATGTATATGAATGTGTTTATTATTATTATTAATTGGAGGGAGTCCCTCCTTTAAGAAAGTGTTACTAAAAACAATTGCTGTTTCAACGGCATTCACCTTTTAGAGTCGTCTTCTTATATTCATCTCGTCTGCAGACGAGAAGAATATAAGAAGAAGAATAGAGGAGACTCTCTGCAAGCTAAATGCTGCTGAAACAGCAATTTTTACTATTATTATTATTATTATTATTATTATTATTATTATTATTATTATTATTATTATTATTATTATTATTATTATTATTATTTCTGAGATGTTGATGGATAAACTCTTACAAGCAAATGTTTTTCCTTTGCAGGTGAGTAACCCAAGCCATGGTTTTATTGCACATCGGGTTTCCTGTGACTGGGTGAGTTTTCTGTAAAGACACCTTTCGTTCAATAATGTAGCCTCGACGAAATCGGACAGCCGTACTTTTAAGTAAACGAATTTATGAATGATCGCATAGTAAGCTCTAAGGATGTGATCAGTATAAAGATAATTGGTTACTTCTAGGCAATTAAAACTGGCGTTACAACAAGGGTAAAGGTAACAATTATTGCTGATTGTGGTTGTTATTCTAGCTGTTATTGCTGTTTTTTTCGATATTGTTTCGAAATAAGGATATTAGTGTTAGATGCATACGTGTACACACATCAAAAAATAATGATAAAAGTTCAGAAATAATACAAACATGCAAATAGAGCAATGCGTTTTGGGACGGTTTGAGAGTGTAGAGAGAATGGATGAGGAGATTCAGAAGAATATACAATTCTAGAGGGAAATCCAAAAAGTAAATGGTTAGCGTCTACAAGTAATGACGACGTACTGTTGATAGGACGTCTGTGATACTATGTCAAGTTTTCGGTGGCTCTAGAAGCTTTCCACTGGGGTAATATTCCTGGTATAACGTTGAAATGATTTATGCACAACCCTAATTTAAAAAGAGTAATATAATTTTTTGAATAATAATTTCTAAAAAAAACAGAACACAGTGGACAATATAGCGCATACAGATATACTTGACAAAAACAAAGCAAGCCAGATTACGATCTGTCATGTAAGCATTGTCTCTTATTGCTAGAAAAATAGTAGTGACCCATTATTTGCAAGATTTCACTTTTGTAAAAAATACTTTTTAAATTATATGGGAAAAAATACACACTGTAAATGACTAATTATGTCTGCAGATTTTTGGCTGAAAAACCACAGAATGATACATGTAGATATTTTGCAAAAAAAAAAAAAAAGTCACTCACTGTGTTATCAAAAGTGGAAAAAAAACACGTACCTAGTTACTCACCGGCTGTGCAGTTATTTTTTCACCCCCCCACAAAAAAAAAAAGTTAACGAAGAACCATCCGTACAGATTCCACCGAAAGATGACAGGCGTCTCGATCATTTTTGTGGCGCGGGACTAATATTTCATCAGAAAACGCCTCTTTCGTGAGCCACGGGATCATATTGACTCCAATTTGCCGAAGCCAATATCGCATCTCGAACAATAATGGAGTCGGTTCTCTCCCCGACTATTATTTTTGCAAATACGATATGAGTACGCCGCCGAGAGAAGAAATGAGCTTATTGTTGTCTGAAGCCCATAATTTTTATTTGAGGCGTGTGTCTTGTCTTATCTTATAACCCGAAGTCTTCTTTATTGTAATCTGAAGCTTTCATTATTGCCACGTGTCAGCAATCTAGTCATATGGGGTCTTTTCTTCATTACGTCTGAAACCTTCTCGATTGTAACTTGGTGTTCTTTATTGTCATCTAAACCCTAATCTTTATCATAGGCTGGTGTCAGCTCTTTATTATACTGCAGCTTCTAATTTAATACCTTTTGAAGCCTTTTTTTTAAATGTGAAATCTTTTTCGTTATCTGAGGCCTTTTATGTGGCTGTCTGAAGCCTGCATCTCAGTGACATGAATCCAATTTGTTATCTAAGGCCCTTTTTATCCCTGCCATCCGAAGCCTTCCTTTTCGTTGTTATCTGAAGCCTTTTTTTTTCTTGCGATCAAGAACCGACTTACTTTTAACAAGAATTTTTTTTTTTTTTTTTTTTTTTTTTATCTGAAAAGTTTTTTCTCATTTTGAGATGAAGCATGGTGTTTTGTTGTCATCCAAAGGCTCCCTTTTTGTTAGATATGTAAATTCTTTTTCCTGCAGACGGTTACCTTTGCATTCACAAACTTTCTAAAGATGCTTATAGCCTGAGATGAGTTCATGTTTATAAATTAAAAGCCCCGTGTGACCTCGTTTTGGAAAAGGAAATAGAAAAAATTACTGCATCCTGATGGCTTCATAAAATGTTATGATTAAAGATATACCTCTCTTTCACGGACTTTACCATAGTAATATTGACAATGTTGATCTTTAGTATTGTTTTTTAAATCATTGTTATCAGTCTTTTGGCCAACTTTCATATAATAGTTATTCAAGATATTAAGTTCTGTATCGACATAACTTCGTACAGGGCGCTTGCCGATCGTTATTTTGACTCCCCGAAAAAAAAAAATTATGTAAATCAGTAAATATTCATCTCTTCTCTCTCTTCTCTCTCTCTCTTCTTCTTCTCTCTTTCTCTCTTTCTTTTCTTCTTTCTTCTTTCTCTGTACTGTAGCAGCTCGTGCAGAAAATCAGCATTAGGAACGGGAAATTGGAACATAAATTTTTTTTTTTCGCTCAGAATATCAGAATATGCTATTTTTCTTGGATATGACTGCAGCCTGAGCGCATTCCTTTTGTTTCTTTGAATATCGCCACGCCTTTTTATTTGTTTAATCCCGTATATGGCTTAGACGTTGTGTATCAGTTGCCTTGTTGATCTGTCTGTATCTTTTTATTGAATTTTTATTTAGAATCGTGATTGACTTCACTTTATTTCGTTGCCTTTTTCTCCCCGAGAGGCATTTCCCATGTGATTATTGTATCTTATTATCAAGATGAATATAATCTAATATAAAACAGCTGTCCGAAGTTCACTTATTATAATCTGGACGCTTCGTTAGTCCTCGTTTCCACCTGAAAGCACTTGCACGGAATATTTATATTCCCGAAAAACGAGTTCACAAGGATGGGTTGCGATGTTTCATTGGTTGGTCATATTCAGAGAGCTCTCCCAGCATAGAACCGGGAGGTTTTAAAAGTTTTGGCACAAGAGGTTAATCCTAGAGACAGAAGTTAAAGAAAGAATGAGACAGAGACGACTTTTTCAACCAAAAACCTCATCATACCTGAGACTCCTCTTTTGGCGGACAATCGCGCATCTGGTTCAGATAAGAAACTCTAGTAATAAGGAAATTTGTTTTTATTTGCTACAGAAGTGAGAGTTATTCCTTGTATACATTAATTAAACATTTGCAGAATGGGCAACAATTTTCTGTACATACATACATGTGGTCTGTGAGGTATATTATGCATATGAATATATTCACAAAATATAAGAGTACAAGTTTTTCATCACAGACTTCGTTTAAAATCCTCGATACTGAGATGAATTCAAATCCTGACATTTTTCCTGCCGGCAAGTATATATATAGCCTATATATAGAAAAGTAAATCGTCTAACATTTTCCTTTTTGTTCCTTCTCCCTGGCAATTTACTGTTTACAAGAGAGGAAACGGGTAGAATGGCAACGCCCGATATTGGATTCCTATAAGACTTAAGTTCGTGGGATGAGGAGAGGCCCAGGTCTGTGTGGTCTCTCACCGAGGTCTGTGTGGTCTCTCACAGAGGTCTGTGTGGTCTCTCACAGAGGTCTGTGTGGTCTCTCACAGATGTCTATGTGGTCTCTCACCGAAGCATATGTGGTCTCTCACCGAGGTCTATGTGGTCTCTCACTGAAGCCTATGTGAGACCACCGAGGTCTATGTGGTCTCTCACTGAAGCCTATATGAGACCACCGAGGTCTGTATGGTCTCTCAGCGAGGTCTGTGTGGTCTCTCACAGATGTCTATGTGGTCTCTTACCGAAGCCTATGTGGTCTCTCACTGAGGTCTATGTGGTCTCTCACTGAAACCTATGTGAAACCACTGAGGTCTATGTGGTCTCTCACTGAAGCCTATGTGAGACCACCGAGGTCTATGTGGTCTCTCACTGAAGCCTATGTGAGACCATCAAGGTCTATATGGTCTCTCACTGAAGCCTATATGAGACCACCGAGGTCTATATGGTCTCTCACTGAAGCCTGTATGAGGCCACCGAGGTCTGTGTGGTCTCTCACCGAGGTCTATGTGGTCTCCCGTCGAGGCCTGTGTGGTCTCTCCATGGAACGTTTCGGGCGAAAATTTCCCGTAGAGTCTCCCTTCTAGGGGATCGTCTTTGATGGAGGAAAATGAACTCATAAGGGAAAAGCAGGAAAATGTTGGGAAAATGAGGAAGGCAGGAAAATACCGCAGCTAGAGGTAAAGGTAACCATTATGGAAGGCTGAGGAAATGACAGTCTAGGATGGAAATGTAACTATGGAAGAAGGGGAAGAAATGACAGTGGAGGCGGAAAATGTAATCAAAGAATCGAGGATGAAAGTTAATGTTGTGAAATACAATGTAAAGATAAGAGAAGAGAAAGAAATTACGGCTGAATATTAAAAAGTACTCGTAAAAGTAGGAAAAGAAAGTGACATTCAAGGAAGAAATATAACTGAAAGAAAAGAACAAAATTAGATTAGATCAAGCCTGAATCGTGCAGAAAGGAAATAAAAGTGGAGGAGAAACATATAGACAAAAGGAGAAGAAAGAAACATATAGACATAAAAGAAGAAAAGAGAAGGGCCTTGTAAGAAGTTAATGTAACCGTGAAATAAGGGAAGAAAGCGACAGTGGAGGAGAAATGTGCAATGATAAAAGAACCGGAAGGTTTTGCCAGTGGAATAGAGAAGGAAGGATAATGGAAGAGGAAAATTTAGTTGTTAGACGGAGAAACGAAGTGAAAACGTAAGAGGAAAATAAAGGAAAGAAAATAACATTGGAGAACGTAATGCAATAACGAAAGAAGAAAAAACATGACAGTGAAATGGGAAAATGCTTGAGTTAAGTAGACAAAAATGATAGTGTAGAAAAACATAATTGACAAGCGCAGTCAGAAAGAAAAAAGTAGTAAAACTGAAAGAAAATGTCAGTGGAGATGAAAGAGTGGAAATATGACTTCCAGAATTTTTGGAAAAGGAGTAGCAAAGGAAATACAGGTTTCAGCAGAGTAAAGAAAGCTAACCAAATGTTATATTTTGAAAATACAGTAGCTAAACAAACGGATAAATGCTTTGTATCCTGTGTTTAATCAAGTGAGACGTAAGCCACGTATGTCTTATGAAATAAGATAAATGGTTTCCTGAACATTTGAAGTTGAAATGAACCAAGACTGAAAGGTGAAATGTCCCCACGCTTGTTGATTGCTTGGTATAATTTAAAACTGGCCTTATGCCAGAATCGTCCCTTCTCCAGTCGCCCCCACATGGTGGGGATATCAGAATCCGAACCAAGCAACCAGCCCATACGAACCACACCCAAGTAGTGAGAAGGTGGATGAGTACATGAAATGTCACAAGATGTAAATAATGTCAGTAGTGAAGTTATGAAATAAATATTTAAATCAAACTTTAACACCCGTTAAGCATTTTTTTTTCAGAAAGTTGATAATAGTAATTTTTCCAGAAGATAAATCTTACTTGGAAACCCATAGCAAATTCCTCCACGCTCTCTGAAGATTTATGGACGAAAATTCAAGGAAAAGAATGCAAATATCAGCTTATGACTCATCTCTCTCATGGCAGCCCCGCGTAAAAGGGAGGTTGCCCAAAACCTATAATATTTTATTCAAAGAAAACCCATACAGGACAAATGAGACACTCCACAGAAGCTTTTTAAATGTTTATGTGAGACATAAAAGACAGTTTAAATGTTTATGTGAGACATAAAAGACAGTTTAAATGTTTATGTGAGACATAAAAAACAAAAAAATATCGTAACATTCGGCCAACTACAAGAGTTAATAGGCAACACCAGTCATTTTTAAAAATAAAACAAGTAAAAAATGCACCGAAGTTTCTTCGGCGCAATCGAGTTTTCTGTATAGAACTATGTGAAACTCTCAGCCGCGGCCCATGAAACTTTCTGCCACCGCCCGGTGGTGGCCTGTGTTGTTGGCATCTATAGCGGTCCCAGACTCACGATCATGGCTAACTTTAACCTTAAATAAAATAAACACTACTGAGGCTAGAGGGCTGCAATTTGGTGTGTTTGAAGATTGGAGGGTGGATGATCAACATACCAGTTTGCAGCCCTCTAGCCTTAGTAGCTTTTAGGATCTGAGGGCGGACATAAAAAGTGTGGACGGACAGACAAATAGCCATCTTAATAGTTTTCTTTTACAGAAAACTAAAAACTGAAAGAACCCAGTTTTTTTAAGCAGCTTTTGTAGAAGCCAGAAAAGCAGAAACAAACTTACGAAGGCATTATAGAAATGTTTCTTTTATCTGAAAAAAAAACACATAGGCATTATGGCGCTGTTCTTATGTCGAGAAAATATTGTCGATTGCCGTTCTTTAAAATTTCCTTCGTTATTATCAAGGTTTTTCGATTATTTTTCGTAATCTGCATCATTACTACTCCTTTATCATTTAAGTATGAATAAACCAAACTGCAAAAAAATGTCTGTTAAATATAAATAAGGTTAGCCTTTAGGTCTAACACAGAGTGATAAATATCCAACCATTTTTTCCTATGAGGTTTTGTTGATTATGTTCAGATACTGAGGATATTCTGTTTTTACAAGAAAAAAAAGTCTTGTATGTCAATATTTAGTAAATTTTCTAATCTGTTATAATCATTGGTTAGAAATGGTGAAATTAAGATCATTTATTTCAAAGTTGATAGTAACTTATTTGAATATGTTATATATATATATATATATATATATATATATATATATATATATATATATATATATATATATATATATATATATATATATATATATGTATATATTTCTATGTATATATTTTATTACAATAACATCCCGGAAGATATTGCAAAACCGTCAAAGTAGAGGGTTGCACCAACGTCAATTTACATCAAACCAACCCTCGAAATTGTAACAGACAAAACACATCTACAAGAGAAAAGATGAGAAACCCCCTTTTTCAAATAGATGGCAGCACCTGCATCCATCGATAATTTCTTTCGCAAAGTCGTCTCCTTGACTTGTTCGATTCTCGTTTACTTCCTGGGTGGGCATGACATGTTGAGAATGACTCTTTCCTGAAGTAATTAAGAAGCTTGCAATTGCCCGTGCATACAAATGTCAGAGTGACAAAAGCTTGCCCATTCGCTGTCAGTTGCGTTCGCCTGATTTTCAGCTGTGTGATTGGCATTGCAGCGAAGTATAGGAAGGAAAGGAAACGCGGAAATTCTTCTTACGTCAACATAAAAAGGGGGCTTTCTGGGGCCGCCCCGTGGAGGTCTGTTCACGGAAGTTGGTTAATTAACACGTCTTTCAGATTGCATTTCTTCCGATGAAAGCCTGCCATTCTCTCTCTCTCTCTCTCTCTCTCTCTCTCTCTCTCTCTCTGAGATCCAAGCTGTTTAGTAGTTTTAGAAAAGGAAATGGCTTTGATGATTATAGATTCCTCTCTCTCTCTCTCTCTCTCTCTCTCTCTCTCTCTCTCTCTCTCTCTCCGTCAGTTGTGCGCACAGGTAAGATTTAATCTGACATGAATTTTTGGACAAGGAAATGGTCTTGCTGACTATAGTTCCACCATTAAGAGGCGACTGTATTAAGTTCTTTTCTGTTGTCTTTTCATTTCTAGTCCTTGGAAGTCTATACGAGTATATTTATTTATTTATTTACATACATTTTGTTCGAGAACTTCTAATTTTGCTCATTTGTTCCTTTAGAACTGCATTCAACAGTTTGATGTTCCATCATGCAAGTTACGCGGATGTCAGTTTTGTGAATACCGCTTTTATACCTTGTATTATATGCTCCTGTATTATATGGGCAGATTGAATCGTGATTTGCGTTTGCATTTTGGTAATATTAATAATAACAATAATAACAATTTATGTACATTATTATTATTATTATTATTATTATTATTATTATTATTATTATTATTATTATTATTGGTTTTTTTTTTATGTTGTAATGGTCGCTTTCGCCCAGTACATTTTGGTAACTTTAATTTGCTCTCTTCAGAGGGGAGCTATGAAGTTATAAATACTGGAAAAAGTCTTTCCCTCTTTCTCCCTCGCGAACTATTATGCTCCCTAACCCTCCGAGCTATCCCGTTCCTAGCTAAAATAAGCTTTATGCATGGAAGCACGGTTTTTTTTCTAATGGTTTCAATAATTTTGTTCTTATATATCTACTTATTAAAAATTTTTGATCATTTTTTTATATAACTTATTTTTTTATGTTTATTTTTTCTGGAGACATTAATTTAGTAAAACCTTTTTTTAGAGCATTAACACAGAGGAATAACCCTTAACTTCGGCTAGGTTAAACTGTTTTCCGTTTTCTGCCAAAATTTTTAATCAGTATGCAGTAGAATTAATCATTTGTATTGTAATATCCCCGTCAAGAAAAATAATACCCTTATGATAATTTGCAAGTTTACGCTCTCGTTTTACTTGATGCTTTACATATACGTTATTTTTTCCATATATTCTACAATTCCAAAAGAATTTATATTCTTCTTCTAAAGCGGTGGTAAGATTTTCACCGGCCGGGTTCCCATGTTTAAACTTAACTGCGATTTGAATCATCATTTGCATTTTGATGGGTCGTTATCTCCTCTCTCTCTCTCTCTCTCTCTCTCTCTCTCTCTCTCTCTCTCTCTCTCTCTCTCTCTCTCTCTCTCTCTAAGAAGTATATTAGCTCTCATCGTAATATAGTGGGATAAGGAATATATGTATTATTTTGTGATGTATCAAACTCACTGTAATAATAAATGTAGAAATTCAAACTCACTTTAATAATAATTGTAGAAATTTCTTCTGTTACTCTCATTGTGTTTGTCATTATCAGACTCGTCTCCTGTTTCTTCTTATTATTACTACGAATATTGTCCCTGTCATTCCCAACAAGGCCTTTGAAGTCGGAAAAAGGGATACAGTTATGTTCCTCTGAAACCTTGCAGTGACATGTCCACCAACGTCCACACACCCACATAAACATACATACTTTCACACACAAAGCATACACACACACACACACATATATACACACACATGTACACACATATATATATATATATATATATATATATTATATATATATATATATATATATATATATATATATATATATATATAAAAGAAAAGTCAAATGGTAAATCTATAGCTAGACTACCAATTGAATCCATTATTCATTTTACTGAAAACGGAAAAAAGTAATGAACGAACCAGCAATATAAATGTGTTAATTCAGTTATTATTTAAATAATTTAGGAGTAAACATAAAGATAACTTCCAAAATGTAGAAAGAGCAGGATGAATTATTTGAAAATTGCAAATAAGAGATAGTTTTTCTTTAACTTTACAATAAAGACGTGAAGTGAAGATCGAGGAAATCATTACTCCAAATGTAAGAAATTACTGTTGATTTTTTTATTTCGATTGCTGTGTAAAAGTGAAGATTTAATATTTAATCGAATTGAAGAGGCTTGTCATACAAGTCCTTTCTTTTCTCTAGTTATCAAACTCTGAATTCTTCAGTTTCCCCCGTGTTTCCTGAACGCTTCAAACTCCCAATTTTTGTCATTGCTTAAGAGAAAACGTCCGTTAACAGATGTGTCTCGCAGGACCGCTTTGGTTTTCGGCAACCAAGTAACCACACACACACACACACACACAGAGAGAGAGAGAGAGAGAGAGAGAGAGAGAGAGAGGCCAGGCATATGAGATCTTCTTAGACTATTGCTCCATATGATGAGAAATTGTAACTTGAAAAAAACCTGGAACCTCCCAAGCGCATCTCCTTTCATCTGCTGCACCTAAGCTGTTGCAGGGCAGATAACACAAAGGGATGCCGGATAATTAGTGAAGTCTGAATTGATATTTTGCCTAATTGGATATATGCCTCTAGGGCCTAGCAGTTGTGTGTTTGTCCGTTCATTAACATTTAAGAAAGGCAGTAATGGTGCCTTGAAACAACCTTTGTCTTGATTGTTAGTAATTATTTTTCATGTATATAGAATATATGTATATGTAACTCTTCCTTTTTCCAATATATATACTGTATATGTATCTCGCCAGACTTCCTTTTTCCATTTGGAGGCGGTGATGCCAGATGGATACAGCCCTCCAGTTCAGCAAGTCATCAGGAGTGAGGTTGCCAGCCCCACGCCCTTTATTTCTTGAGTTCGTCACAGCTCGTACCCAATTACAGGTGACTGAAGTGGTGGGGTCCCTGGATCTATTAGGCTTGAGCTAAGAGCTCGTCAGTGGGCCAAGATGGCCACCCTGTCTGACTGCACCTTCCAAAGATTCACACACACACACACACACACACACACACACACACACATATATATATATATATATATATATATATATATATATATATATATATATATATATATATATATATACATACATACATACATATGACTGACAAGTAGGTCTACTATGAGGACAGGTCTGTATCGAACCATGACCCCAAGCAGATCCCACCTCAGTGTTGTACCACCGTTGGTCCCTTTACCTGTTTGACCATTGCCATTTTCATCTTATTATATTTCTCTTCTCTTGCCTGTGTTCACCCTTCTCTCATGAGAGCATTCTGCATTCTCTTCTTCAGGAGCTGAATGGAGGCGATGATCTTTTTGGTTGTTCGCATTTTGAGTAATACAAATAATACCAGTTTTACCAATAAGCAGTATGAGTGCCTTGAACTGCGCATTCAGTTTCCATGAATCACCATTCATGCTCTCAAGAATCAACCAGTGTTCTTTCATTATCTTTATCCCCGCAGGCGGGGGGTAGTGCCGTCATTGCGCTTCACGCGGTGCACTGTAGGCACTACTTGAGATTCTTTGCAGCGTCCCTTCGGCCCCTAGCTGCAATCCCTTTCATTCCTTTTTCCTGTACCTCCATCCATATTCTCTTTCTTCTATCTTGTATTCACCCTCTCCTAACAATTGTTTCATAGTGCAACTGCGGGGTTTTCCTCCTTTTACACCTTTCAAACCTTTCTGGTCTCAATATTTCCATTTCAGCGCTGAATGACCCCATAGGTCCTAGCGATTGGCCTCTGACCTGAATTCATTATTGCTTCCTCCCTCCTTCCTTCATCGTCTTCTGTTTCAATTTTCCACCATTCAGTTTACCCCTCGGTTGTAAAAGGATTGCAGCAAAACGCTTTTAGTATTCTCGTCATGACTTTCTTTTTTTTATTTTTTCCCGTGTGATTCATTGTAACACAGCCCAGTGGAATCTTGGAATCTTACTAGCACGTCAATATTCATTTTGCTTGTTCTTTAGTTTTTTGTTCAGATCTGATGCGTTCTACTTTCATCATTCGCATTCACGCTTCTCTTCAATCTTGATCATTTTTAACTTCCTATATATAACTTTCATGGTAGGTCTTCTATTCATCTCTCCATTTCAAGCGTAAATCATTTTTAACGAAACTTTGCAGTTGTCGTAAAAAGGTTCTCACGTATTCCATATCATTCTCTTCCTCGAAATACATTTCTTCTTAGTCCTAAAGTTTCTTCATTGTTGCAAGTTTCTCCTTCCTTTTCCAGTTTGACGTATTCCTATATATATCTGTCTGTCTATCATATGTATATATATATATATATATATATATATATATATATATATATATGTGTATATATATATATATATATATGTGTGTGTGTGTGTGTGTGTGTGTGTGTGTGTGCGTGCGTGTACTTGTGAACGTATCCTGAAATGTAGAAGGGATTACTTTTATATTAGCAAAGTAAAATCGTCAAAAACTATGAAATGACTTTCTAAATCTTAAATCAATATGCAAGACGGTATGGTAAGTAATTCTGTATGACTACATATAAGAAAATATGAATACAAGAAAATGTCAGAGCAAATCTGAAACCGAATATTGACCCTCACAAAGCCAAAGCAATTTCTCCCTTAGGTAATGTTTACATTAGGGATTCCAGCCTCAGTAATCCCGACCTACGTAATTCAGACTCCAAACATCTAGGAATGTTTTATGACCCTCTCTCTCTCTCTCTCTCTCTCTCTCTCTCTCTCTCTCTCTCTCTCTCTCTCTCTCTTCTCTTATTGATTGCTTTGTCGTGTGCCAAACTTTCGGCACTCAAGTTCTTCAAGAGTCGTCTTATTTGTTGTCGATTTTTTCTCGGAGGACTTTTTTTTTTTTTCAACTTAAGCCGTAACGATTCTTCAGGACCTGAGTCTCTGGTTTTACACCATCAGCCACCTTACAAACATATATATGCAAATATGTAAGCATAAGCAGAAGGTATAATACTTCTTTCATGTATATATTGTATCAGTCACCTGTAATATTCTTATACATCAGCAGTTTCTCCATTTTAAAGATCTTCCTCCACTTTGTCAACATCACTGTGTTAGTTCGAGCACATCTGCTTTTCATTTCAGTTTACTATCTTCACCATTTACCATATTTCTACATTCCACATTCCATTTTTTTAACCGGCTTCGCCCCAGATGAACTGCTCGTACTGTTCCTTTCAGCAGTTACCTCCCTGATTTTGATTCACATTTAGCAACCACGCTTTCATTCCACAAAAAGAAGCTTGTTGTACAGTCTTTTCGTATATTCCAAATTTTCCTTCCTGGAAACCTTTGTACTCCGTATCATCTTCTGCAGAGCTTCTAACTTCGGTGCTTCGCCTGGTCTGCGGTTTCTGTCTTTTCCCAGTTCAGTGTTGTCCAGTACAGTGATCTGTATGAGTCAGTCGCTTCAGTTCTTTCCCAGTCCATTATAACCTTCATTACAGTATATTTTTAGCTCCAATTTACCCTCATGACTCTCTCTGGCTAATATTCACTTTATCATCTTTTCCCGCTTTTATGATCTTTCAACCTTCTCACCTGTTCTTGCAACTTCTCGTTAATGTAACCAGTCATTACTATCTTCTGTTAACATGTTTCGTTTCAGATTGCATTCAAAGTCTTTTTCTTTAAGACGTTCCATTTTCTTAACTAAACCAAGTTATACATTTCCAGGTATTATGAACAGCTACACTTCATTGATTCTTCTGTTCTCCTCTGTCACTCTCCAGTTTAAAAACAGACTATTCCTTTGGCACCTTTCCTCATCAAAACCTACCTTGGCCAACCTGGACAGTCACTCGGCGTTAATGCAACGGGGATGATGCATCATTTCATTGATGAGCACATCAGTACATGGTGGTTGGCTTGTCTTCATTTGGTTATCCTGCGTTCAACGCACGCTTCAGTAACTGTTATCAGGGTTTCATTAGTCCCCTAAACTCTTGCACACTTCTGATGATAAAGTTAATCTGAAGGGATTGAATTCAGCTAGAAAGGTTAATGAGCTAATATGTCTTAGATTACATTATGAAGATTAAAAAATATTATCTGAGCAGATTGGCAGTCTGTATCGAGGGAAGGAGTATTTTGAAGGTAAGAAAGATATTATTATATATATATATATATATATATATATATATATATATATATATATATATATATGTATATATTATATATGTATGTATATTATATATGTATGTATAAACCCATTTCTGATCCATCAGGATCAGAAATTTAGGGGTTCGATCTGATTGTGAGTTATATTATACATATATAATATATATGTATATATAATACATATACACATATATAATGTCTGTTTCTATAAATTCATACACACACATATTCGTATGTATGTGTGTATGTATGCAAGTGTGGATAAGAATGATAATATACCTAGCAAGCAATGAGAAAATAAAATACAGCCCAGGAATGGTTTGAACACGAATCCACGGAACAAGTGTAGAGGAAAAACGTCACAGCGAGCCAGATCAACAGAATGGCAATTTAGATCCTATTAGGTCCTATATTGGACCACCTTCCTTTTGGCGATGGGGGATAAAAATCATAGGCCTAATTCTTCTTACAAGGCCTAACGTGTTTGCGTCATGCCGCTCGCTATTTGTTGTTTAGATTAGGAGTGAGAGAGAGAGAGGATTAACACATACGAAAAGATTCTTAGCTGTGAAGATTATTATTATCATTATATGTACCTGTTCGTTATTGATTCTCCAACAGTTTGCGAAGAAGAGCATTTGAAACAAACTACAATTGTCTCACTTACGGAAATTCTTGTCAGGATCAAAATAAATGATTTTTGAAAGAATCACACTACAATCCACAGAACAAAAGTACCTGAATCGAACACTGTGAAGTATTTTTCCAGTTATTTCTATCATACAGGGGTCAGGAATTTTTCCATCTTTTCAGTATAGTAATTATCATTAGCATGTAAAAAATCTGCATTGACCTCATTTTGTTTGCAATAACCTAGTCTCTTAATTAAGTGCTGAAGTCAGGAGGACTTAGTGAAAACTGTTTTATAAAAATATTCCCAGTCGGTTAAAATGTTGATCGACGCCTTGACCACCGAACGAAGACTTATGGTGATGACGCAGGAACGTCCGACTGGCTTGTATTTTGATTTCAGAATTATTATTATTATTATTATTATTATTATTATTATTATTATTATTATTATTATTATTATTTATTCAGAAGATGAGCCCTGTTCCTATGGGGCAAGCCCACCATAGGAGCCATTGACCTGAAATTCAAGCTTCCAAAGAGTATTATGGTGTTCATTCGAAAGAAATAAAAGAAGGTAATGGGAAATACAGAAAGAGGAGATCAGTTATTAGAAAAACTGATGAATTAACAAATTAATATATAAATAAAAATGTTAGTAAAATATTAAAATATAACTAGTATTAGGGTAGTAAATAGGGTAGAAACCTCGAGAATCGAATATTCATGAAAGTCGTTCACAGCAACGCGAGAATGATAGCACTCAGAGGTGATGGGAACAAGTAGCTGTCAGTGCACCTCATGCGGTGCACTGTAGGCATTAATTAAGGTTCTTTGCAGCGTCCCTTCCTCAGGCACCTAGCTGCAACCCATTTCATTCCTCTTACTGTACCTCCGTTGATCATCCCTTTCTTCCATCTTACTTTCCACCCTCTCCTAACAATTGCCAGGTTTTCCTCCTGTTACACCTTTCAAACCTTTTTACTGTCAATTTCCGTTTCGGCGCTGAATGACCTCAGAGGTCCTAACGCTTGGATTTTGGCCTAAATTCTATATTCTATTCGATAGCTGATGTGTAATTAAGTCGAAAATGACTAATTTCCTAAAATCCGCTTTGATTCTAAAGTAAACACCACTGCCATGCGCAATTATTACAAGTATGCTTACTAATGACACGAAGTTTATGCTGTATATCAAACGATAAGAAAAACGACAGTAAGAAATATGAATAGCTGGGTAATAAAACCATCAACCATTAACACCTTCGTTGATTCTTGTGGATTTCAGTCCCTTCAGATTCCACTGGTTCCTTGATGGTGTTTGGCTTTTGTTTACAGTTCCTTCAGTGAATATAAAAAAAACTTATCTTTTCTGATAATTAACGGGTTATTTTCAATATAGAGTTCATCATGAGGGCTTGGCGCAGTGTACTGGAATTATCTTTTTTTTTTTTCTCTCTCTTTTTTTTTTGCAAACTTTAAAATCATTATATTTACCGGAACCGCTTTGAAAGAATGGATGCTTAAGCGGAATTTAATAGGGCCAGGTTCAGTTTCATTCTTGACATATATGTGCATGAGTGTATGTGTTCGAGAAAGAGAGAGAGAGAGAGAGAGAGAGATTTATGGAGTTGAAAAGGCAGGGAGAGATGAAGAGAGACACAGAGACTACAAAACGGATGTGTAGGTGAAGAGATATAAAGGGAAAGACGAATGATATCGTTTGTGTAAGTGTATGGGTCGAGAGAGAGGAGACAGAGAGAGAGACTGTAGGCGGCGTTTATGTTGAGGGAGAAATATATGCAGTAGCTTGCGTAGAGAGAGTGAGAGAGAAACAAAAGTGTGGCGATAGATTAAGAGATAAGAGAGGGGAAGAGGACTTGGAGGTAGATCGGGAGATGAAGGTACTGAGATAAGAGAAGAGAGAGAGAGAGAGAGAGGGAGGGAGAGAAACAGGGTGACTCAACGCACGTAACTTTTCCCTTCCTGTCCCGAGAAAGAATTAAGATTGATGTCCGTAACCGGAGATTACGTTTTTCATTTCCGTCCACAGTGATCAAGCCTTTTATATCCCCCTTTTACAAAATGTGAGAGAGTGATAAAGGATAGTTTCTTTGAAGACAGCTCTTTCGTGGAAAGGGTGATGCTTTTCAGGAAGTGTTCACGGGTAGCGAATTTAATCCTGTTGTACGAATTGTAGGTTTTCATTTCGACTTCCAGCTTCTTAGAATTGAGAGAAAGGGAGAGAGAGAAATGTTTTCATTTCGACTTCCAGCCACTTAGAATTGAGAGAGAGAGAGAGAGAGAGGGGTTTCATTTCAACTTCCAGCCACTTAGAATTGAGAGAGAGAGAGAGAGGTTTCATTTCGACTTCCAGCCAATTGAGAGAGAGAGAGAGATAAAGGTTTTCATTTCGACTTCCAGCTTCTTAGAATTGAGAGAAAGAGAGAGAGAGAATGTTTTCATTCCGACTTCCAACCACTTAGAATTGAGAGAGAGAGAGTGGTTTTCATTTCGACTTACAGCCACTGAGAATTGAGAGCGAGAGAGAGAGAGAGAGAAGTTTTCATTTCGACTTCCAGCTACTTAGAATTGAGAGAGAGAAAGAGAGAGGTTTTTTATTTCAACTTCCAGCTACTTAGAATTGAGAGAGAGAGAGAGAAGTTCTCATTTCGACTTCCAGCCACTTAGAATTGAGAGAGAGAGAAGTTCTCATTTCGACTTCCAGCCACTTACAATTGAGAGAGAGAGAGAGAGGCTTGAAATATATATATTCGCCGGCGAGACCCGAAATAAGTATAGGCCCATTTCCAGAAAAATCCAAAAAACATATACTGGACTAACCTTTTAATTTTAACATTTAATTAGCCGACTGTGGTTGGTTGCAGACACGTTGGAGAGGGAGTTGGGACTAGCAGCGTAATTCCAAAAGACATCCTAAAATAATTTTTAAAGAGAAAATACGTATTTTTATCTTTACATAACCTCCTTGAACATCCACGGAGAAGGGCGTGTGGAGCTTGCAACCTCATCCCAGAAATATCTACCGAAAATACGCAATGTAACACCTGGGGCCATAGCCCTCATGGTAAAGGGTATCTAGTGGAAAAACAAAAATATGGGCTAATATAAGTGTCTGCGTGCGCGCGTAGCGTGATGCATGCAAATGTGCATGCATATATATGTATATTTTTTTTATATTTTTTCTTTACAAAGCTCAGGTTACATTCGGCCGTGTAATGAAGCAGTTTCGATGCAAAGAGGAATTCATCGCTGCAAAGCTTTGCCTGAGAGCTTTGGATGAAAGGAGAGAGGAAGCCAGAATTCTAATGCCAGGGAAGAGTATGCAAAGTGAGTGTGTGTGTATATGTATATATGTATATATATATATATATATATATATATATATATATATATATATATATATATATATATATATATATATATATATATATATATAAATCTTAGTTCTAACCTGCAGTTTCTTTTTCATATTTTCTGTCTGAATTTCTTTAGAATTGCTGATACATACACATGACACACACACACACATATATATATATATATATATATATATATATATATATATATATATATATATATATATATATATACATATATATATAGTGTATGTATATGTGTAAGCACTTTTACATGATATACCCTTTATATTTAATAAATAAATGTATAACCTCAGAATCCATTTCATGGTTTATAAAACACGAAATATTACGGTTGGCATGTTCACGCCTAACAAATCTTTAGAGAAACTAGAATGTTTTTTTTTTTTAGAAATTACATATCCTTTCCCTGAATCTAACAAGATAGCCTTCTGACGTCATTATTATTATTATTATTATTATTATTATTATTATTATTATTATTATTATTATTATTATTCAGAACGTGAAACCTATTCATATGGAACAAGCCCACCACAGCTCAGGGCCCATTGGCTTGAAATTCAAATTTCCAAAGAATATTAAGAAAGAAAAAATTAATGATTAAATAGATAATAATGTATTAAAATGTAAGAATATTATTAGGTACCGAGCAATGCATTGTATCTTCGCTTGAACTTCTGGAGTTCCAGTGGCGTGACATCCTCTGGGGGGTTGTTCCACAGTACGGCGGTGTCAGGAATAAAGGACCTCTGGAACCTTGGAGAAGTTCGACAGCGAGGCACATTTACTGCATATTGGTGCTGCTGTTCAGGTATTGGGTACCTTGTCGTTAAATGTAGCGCCCAGAAGCCAGTATTCATGACAAAATTAAATTTGCTTAAATGCGTAATTGAGTGACATCACCTTAACCATTCAGTGATACAATTGCTTCACGTTGCACCAATATAGATGAGCATTGTCTGCTTGTAGTAAGTCTGAGAAAGATGCTGTAAGGTCGCTTTCACACCAAGGTGGCACGTCGTACGTGGCAAGTGGCAAGTGACGAGTGGCAAAGATACCAGGTGATATGTGTTCGTGCGGTGCAATCAAATCTTTACTTATTAGAATAAAAAAAAAAAGAACATTATGGGAACTGAATGTTGGGTATTTAGGGAAATAAATTAAAGTGATTACACTTCCCATCCATTTTCTCATTTGCTCAATTTTTCCCTCCGTTCAGTCTAGGTTTAAAGTGATTGCACTTTCTCACCCACTTTCTCTCTTCCTCTATTTTTCCATCCGGCCATTCTAGGGTAGGAAAGGTTCTTTTTTTTCCCTTAAGGCTTAAGCTCGGTAACAGTGCTGTTTGCCCGTACCGTCGGCTACTGCCTTGGAAAAAAAAAACATGTATCTGCGCGAGGTATACTTTAGTTTCTTCTTCGCATTTCTTATTTCATCAAGTGTTTAGCGTAAGGCCAGCTTTTAGGAGGAGGTACTTCGCGAACTTCAGGGTAACAAAACATGACTATGAACTTTTTCTATCCAGTAACTGACTATTTCTTACCTGACATGACTGCATTAGTAAAAGATACTTCATTGATATTGAAAAAGTGATGTTACAGGCACACACACGCAAACACACACATATATACATACATATGTATATATATATTTATATACATACTGTACATATGTATATATATATATATATATATATATATATATATATATATATATATATATATATATATATATATATATATATATATATATATATATTTATATATATACATACTGTACATATGTATATATATATATATATATATATATATATATATATATATATATATTTTATATATATATATATATATATATATATATATATGTATATTTATATATATATATATATATATATATATATATATATATATATATATATATATATATATATATATATAGATAATATTTCATTTATGCAGGTTCTTTAACATACTCAGGACGGGGCTGTCATGACTGACGGCAGATGCAACAAACAAGGAGGGAAAACAACAAAACAATAAAAAAGCAATATTAATTTATTTTTGGTATTTACAAGTGAGTCAGGTCTGGTAAAAGATAAAAACCATAAGAAAAAAAAAAAAAGCCAAAAGGCAGCACTAAAACAAAATCAAGTTAAATTAACTTTATAAACAAAAGTAGCGTAAAAGAAAAAGCAAAAATAAACAACAGCAGGCAGAAAAAATATCAAACATACGTCCTCCATCGGGGCACTAAGACAGCCCTCAGCTGTGCACCAGGGACAAAAACCCATCAACCAGAAAACCCCTGATGGAGACGTCAGGACAGCCTCACGCTGTCTCAAAGATGAGCAGCCTAAAGTGGTCACCACGACTACTCATGGTCACCTCCACCTCTACGTGCTCCACCCAGGCGTGCTCCAATTTGCTGCTCAAAACTCGACCAACGTCGACTCCAAAACTGCCTGCTGCTGCTGCCACTGCCGCTACTCGCTGCCCCTACCAGACCCGACTGAAGCAGAAACACAGCAGCTCACCAACGAAAACATTAAAACATAAAAACTTGAAGGTAAGGAGGCAGCAATCACAAGGGAACGGCGGGAACCAGCAGTTCCACAAAACCATCATTTAATGTGACACCTCCCCACCTAAAAAAAAAAAAAAAAGTTATTTTTTTTTTTACACTCATTTCCAATGCCAACCCCAAGCCAGCCAAAACAGAGCCATCCTGTCACCCGGTCAAGCTATTGTAACGACCGAGTGGGCCGTTATGCAGGTTCTTTAACATACCAGGACGGGCTGTCATGACTGACGGCAGATGCAACAAACAAAGGAGGGGGAAACAACAAAAACAATAAAAGCAATATTAATTTATTTTTGAGTATTTACAAGTGAGTCAGGTCTGGTAAAAAGATAAAACCATAAGAACAAAAAAAAGCCAAAAGGCAGCACTAAACAAAAATCAAGTTAAATAAGCAATTAACTTTATAAACAAAAAGTAGCTGCAAAAATAAGCACAGGCAAAAAAAAAAAATATCAAACATACCCTCCATCAGGGCACTAAGACAGCCCTCAGGTGAAAGAAACACGGCAGCTCACCAACGAAAACATCAAAACATAAAAACTTGAAGGTAAAGAGGCAGCAATCCACAAAAGGTATTCCTGCAAACTATCACTTAACGTGACAATATATATATATATATATATATATATATATATATATATATATATATATATATATATATATATATATATATATATATATTTACATATATTTCATTCTCCTCTGCCCCTAAGGTAAGGTGTTCTTACCTTGAAGCGTCGTCACAAATACGAGTATTATTATGGACAGTATCTTCCTCCGCTAAACCGTTCTCGAACCTTGCTTCATTTTATCACTCCATCTAACCCTTCGTCTCCATGATTAGGGTGCAGTAGCCCTCTATTTTCGGTGGCATTCCTTTGTCACACGCTCCATTTGCCACCTTTTTCCTTTTCCCTCACTCTGCTTTTATCATACTTTCAGTCCCTGTTGCACACCTTCCCTCCTGGCTTAAAGTAGATCCTGGGTATTTGAAATTCTGTGCGTGTTTTAAATCTGGGCCACATCGGTCTTGTATACACACAACCTGTCCCCTCCCTATGGACACCATACACTCAGTTTTACCT
>NC_089789.1:30586105-30651105 GCF_040412425.1 Macrobrachium rosenbergii
CTGACATCGTGGGTCTTTTTGAATTTGACGGTAGATATCAATTTGCGTACGTTTAAAGATAAAGTGAAAACAGAAGCAGAGAGAGAGTTCCAGATGATAATAACAAAAGTAATAATTGTAGTAAGTACAGTTTCATGGTTAAGTCCTGCTCTTTGTTCATGCCCCTTCTTTAACCAGTCTATCGGGCCTGGGCTAGAGATTGGCATTAATTCGTCCATCTTACAGGCCATAGCATTCAGGATGAGGATTTAATGAATCAGACACAAGGCCCGTTCGACTAATTATTTTATCCATAAAGAGACACATTGCACTTCATTTAAGAATCTCTCTCTCTCTCTCTCTCTCTCTCTCTCTCTCTCTCTCTCTCTCTCTCTCTCTCTCTCTCTTACCTGGCAGACTTGTCACCTTACCTCTCACCTGCCCATCCATCGATCCAATTAGGGTTACCTGAAGCTAATCACCTGTCTCGAGGTAAAAGTGGCCTATTACCATTGTCTGATCCTCGGTACTTCAAAAGCAAGTAACGGGACTTTTCGTTTGGTCTGCTAATTAAGACTGGTATTTAATTGTACCATAATTAAGGGCTAGTTTCCCTTGACTGTTTTCTGACGTGTGGAAAATAGTCCACGTGTTTAGGACTGCGGAAAAGGTTTCCTGAGGATGTCGTGCAATTGGAACTTCATTACTACCCTAATACAATTCTCCTCGCATTTTGATCATTTACTTACATTTTTATCTATTTCTTAATCTGTTAATTTGTTCTTTTTTTCTTTTTGTAGTGATATCTCTCTTTTCTGTATTTCCCGTTACCTCCTCTTACTTCGTTCTAATGAACACCATGTTCTTTGGAAGCTTGAATTTTAAGTCAGTGGTCCTTGTGGTCTTGTTCCATAATAATAATAATAATAATAATTGTTTGCATGGGGATGGATACGTGCGCGTGTGGGTGTGGGTGGGTGTATGTGCCTGTGGACTGATGTGGGCGGGACTGTGGGTGAAATTCAGCATAATTTAAATTGCGGCTACTGTTCCTTTACAAACGTATCCTTTTTTATATTTCACCACTTCATACTATTTACATTCATTCTTTTCTTCATTCATGTCCTTTCATTCTTGCTTCTGTCTCCAGTTATTTCTGCCGTTTCCCATCTCATTTCATTCAGTTTTCATTCCCCTTCACTGTTTCATTAAATCGGAATGTAATTCGGTTATTTCCAAATTCTGGACGAGTTATGCAGGTATTACATTTTATTCACCTTCTCATTTTACCGTTGCCATTCACTCATACATCCATTTGATAATTCATTTCTTATTCATATTCATTCCTTGTACTTCTTCCATGCTGCTACTAATTTATTCATTCATTCTCTTACATTCATTTGCTCATTAATTCAAACTATCTTCGTCAATCAGGTATTAATGTCATTTTCAGTGTCTTAATAAATCTATGGCCATTTGTTTATACATTAATTAATTATTTTTTCATTCATTCATTTTCTCCTCATTCCATTTTACCATCGTTTTACGCTTTACAGTAGTCATGCATGTAGTCCTTTTGTTTTATCTATTCCTGTATTTTCTTCTTGTCTTCATTCACCTTGTCATTTATTCCTCGATTTTCATTGCTTATTTTTCCATTTTTGTGACGATTTGCGTCTTTCCCTCATATTTTCTTCCATCCCGTTTATAATTTTTGTTTCTATTTTTCAACCGATTTTCCTCTAGTTAATAAATTCATTCACATTATTTATTTCATCTATTTAGACATCCAGCCATTCCGTCGCTCCATTGTTTTTATTTATATTCATCAGTTAATTTTTACTGTTTTCTTCCCTAGCGCTTATATAGGCATCCAGCCAGTTGGTCATTCCATTGTTTAATTCTTATATTTTCCTTTGGGAGTTTCATATATTTTTGCATCTACTCCAGCTTGTTTTTGCCTAAATTATAATATTAATAATCATGACATTTTACCTAACCAACATGAAATTGGTGATGCAAGACGTTATTGTTGTAGGTTTTATAGATGGTTATGTTTTAGTATCGATATGCCTTTACTGTGGCTGCCCTTATTGTTGTTAGATAAAGGCATTTTAGCACGTGATATGTATATATATATATATATATATATATATATATATATATATATATATATATATATATATATATCATAAATATACATATATATGTGTGTATATACTGTAAGTATGTGTGTGTGTACCCGTGTATGTACGTGGGTGCGCTTGCTTGTGTGTGTACATAAATTATATCTGTTTTTCATGTGGCCTTTCTCCTTTTAAATGGGGCCTGCAGATGTTACATGTAAGGGTGATATTTTAATACTGTAATCGACATTTTGTGTGCATGTGTTGATTCGGTAAAACTTTCTAACCTTCGATCGTCGCATTTCGTAAACTTAGATAAGAAAACTCTCTCTCTCTCTCTCTCTCTCTCTCTCTCTCTCTCTCTCTCTCTCTCTCTCTCTCTCTCTCTCTCTCTTCTTGTTGACATCGAAATTGAGTTGGAC
This sequence comes from Macrobrachium rosenbergii, assembly GCF_040412425.1. NCBI lineage: Eukaryota > Metazoa > Arthropoda > Malacostraca > Decapoda > Palaemonidae > Macrobrachium > Macrobrachium rosenbergii. The sequence continues at coordinate 30,588,633 of NC_089789.1, forward strand.
TGTTTGCCCGGTCTCTGTCTCAGCACCGCTAAAGAAAATTCCCAAGGGCTTTGCCGTCTGACCTTCAAGAGTCTTTGGCAATTTCTCTTATTTTTTTTTTTTTTTTCTCGAACTATTTTTTTTTTTTTATTTTTTTTTTTTTGTCACACTGCCAGTTCGACCATCCTCTGAATATTTTTTACAATTTCTTGTTTATTTTTTTGTGAACCATTTTTCTTTTTTTATGTTTTGTCTCATTGACAGTTCGACCATTCTTTGATTATGTCTATAATTCCACGTTTCTGTTTTTTATATCATAGTGTCTTGGCTCTCCCTTCAATTTACTTACTGATAGCTTTCGTTTGATGCAGTGATAGGTTGGAATAGATTTTGAATACCTTCATCATGATCATAAGTCCAGCAGATAATCTCCTGACTGTGATATATCAGTCTCCTTCAGAATGAGTTTAACTTATCTTTATACACGAAATCGGGATTCCAGAACCATTGGCTCAAAGTATTTTCAATATTCTTTTGAACTGCGACACCTTCATACCCTGGCTTTTGAATTAACATACGCAAAACAGTCTGTGATTCATTCTAGTTTATACCGTGATTATTTTCTCATTAATTAATTATGACTAATAGAATTTCGATACCCATATTTTTCGATGTGAAAATTGGCAGCACTTTGGTGAATTCAAGCCAGCTTACATGATTCCACATCCTCTGCCATTTGAATCTCAAGTCTTTGTACCATGTAAATATGATGATATTAAGTAGCATGACAGAAATGGGATGAATGCGTCTTAACATGAGTGAAATTCACCTGCATACATACTTATCCTTGAATTTGAGATCGCGTAATATATAAGATGATTTGTGTTCTGAACAGACGCTGCACAATGAAATACAAATGACAGCGTGGTCAAGCATACACACACACACACACACACACACACATATATATATATATATATATATATATATATATATATATATATATATATATATATATATATACATACATACATACATATACATAAATAAATATGTGTACTGGTGGGTGTTTGTGAAAGGAATGAAGTTCGCCAGCACTGACCTAACTCACTGGCCATCCAGACTGTTTATGCCAACAGCTCAAGTCATGTCAAGCAGCTGTGGGTATCCAGTAAGAGAGAAAGAGCAGACGAACAGTTACAAGAGCTCATAAGTGCTAACGATTTTTTGCTGCTGGGGAAGGGGAACGGCGGGGGGGGCGTTGGCGGTTACGTGATGGAAGGAATGGAGAGGGAGGGGTCGAATAAGAAAGTGGGTAGGAGGAAAAGGAGGGAAAGAACCTGGGCGAAGACTTAGAAGGAAATTTTGCAGTATCTCCATGTTCATGCAGAAAGAACATCTGTTAAGATTTTTTTTTTAGTCCTCAAAAGCAAAGTCTAAGAGACGAATCTTTGGCCATACCTTTTTTATATTTTATCATAAAAGCATTATCTAGAGCTAAGAATCATTTAGGTTTTGCGAGCTGGGGTGTTTCTTAAACTGTAATGAATTGAAAGACCTAGAAGAATCGTTTAGGTTTTGCTAGGTGGGGTGTTTCCTAAAATGTAATGAGCTGAAAACCTAGAAGAATCGTTTAGGTTTTGCTAGGTGGGGTGTTTCTTAAACTGTAATGAATTGAAAGACCTAGAAGAATCGTTTAGGTTTTGCTAGGTGGGGTGTTTCCTAAAATGTAATGAGCTGAAAACCTAGAAGAATCGTTTAGGTTTTGCTAGGTGGGGTGTTTCCTAAAATGTAATGAGCTGAAAAACCTAGAAGAATCGTTTAGGTTTTGCTAGGTGGGGTGTTTCCTAAAATGTAATGAGCTGAAAACCTAGAAGAATCGTTTAGGTTTTGCTAGGTGGGGTGTTTCCTAAAATGTAATGAGCTGAAAACCCAGAAGAATCGTTTAGGTTTTGCTAGGTGGGGTGTTTCCTAAAATGTAATGAGCTGAAAACCTAGAAGAACGTTTAGATTTTGCTAGGTGGGGTTTTCTAAAATGTAATGAGCTGAAACCCCAGAAGAATCGTTTAGGTTTCGCTTGTTTTCCTAAAATGTAATGAGCTGAAAACCTAGAAGAATCGTTTAGGTTTTGCTAGGGTGGGGGTGTTTCCAAAATGTAATGAGCTGAAAACCTAGAAGAATCGTTTAGGTTTTGCTAGGTGGAGTGTTTCAAAAATGTAATGAGCTGAAAAACCTAGAAGAATCGTTTAGGTTTTGCTAGGTGGGTGTTTCCTAAAATGTAATGAGCTGAAACCCTAGAAGAATCGTTTAGGTTTTGCTAGGTGGGGTGTTTCCTAAAATGTAATGAGCTGAAAACCTAGAAGAATCGTTTAGGTTTTGCTAGGTGGGGTGTTTCCTAAAATGTAATGAGCTGAAAAACCTAGAAGAATCGTTTAGGTTTTGCTAGGTGGGGTGTTTCCTAAAATGTAATGAGCTGAAAAACCTAGAAGAATCGTTTAGGTTTTGCTAGGTGGGGTGTTTCCTAAAATGTAATGAGCTGAAAACCCAAGAAGAATCGTTTAGGTTTTGCTAGGTGGGGTGTTTCCTAAAATGTAATGAGCTGAAAACCCAAGAAGAATCGTTTAGGTTTTGCTAGGTGGGGTATTTCCTAAAATGTAATGAGCTGAAAACCCAAGAAGAATCGTTTAGGTTTTGCTAGGTGGGGTGTTTCCTAAAATGTAATGAGCTGAAAACCTAGAAGAATCGTTTAGGTTTTAAAATGTAGGTGGGTGTTTCCTAAAATGTAATGAGCTGAAAAACCTAGAAGAATCGTTTAGGTTTTGCTAGGTGGGGTGTTTCCTAAAATGTAATGAGCTGAAAACCTAGAAGAATCGTTTAGGTTTTGCTAGGTGGGGTGTTTCCTAAAATGTAATGAGCTGAAAACCTAGAAGAATCGTTTAGGTTTTGCTAGGTGGGGGTGTTTCCTAAAATGTAATGAGCTGAAAACCTAGAAGAAGTTTAGATTTTGCTAGGTTAGGTAATGAGCTGAAAACCTGAAGAATCGTTTAGGTTTCGCTGGGGTGTTTCTAAAATGTAATGAGCTGAAAACCTAAGAAGAATCGTTTAGGTTTTGCTAGGTGGGGTGTTTCCTAAAATGTAATGAGCTGAAAACCTAAGAAGAATCGTTTAGGTTTTGCTAGGTGGGGTTTTCCTAAAATGTAATGAGCTGAAAAACCGTAGAAGAATCGTTTAGGTTTTGCTAGGTGGGGTGTTTCCTAAAATGTAATGAGCTGAAAACCTAGAAAATCGTTTAGGTTTTGCTAGGTGGGGTGTTTCTAAAATGTTTAAAAACCTAGAAGAATCGTTTAGATTTTGCTAGGTGGGGTGTTTCTAAAATGTAATGAGCTGAAAAACCTAGAAGAATCGTTTAGGTTTTGCTAGGTGGGTGTTTCAAAATGTAATGAGCTGAAAAACCTAGAAGAATCGTTTAGGTTTTGCTAGGTGGGGTGTTTCCTAAAATGTAATGAGCTGAAAACCCTAGAAGAATCGTTTAGGTTTTGCTAGGTGGGGTGTTTCCTAAAATGTAATGAGCTGAAAACCCTAGAAGAATCGTTTAGGTTTTGCTAGGTGGGGTGTTTCCTAAAATGTAATGAGCTGAAAAACCTAGAAGAATCGTTTAGATTTTGCTAGGTGGGGTGTTTCCTAAAATGTAATGAGCTGAAAAACCTAGAAGAATCGTTTAGATTTTGCTAGGTGGGGTGTTTCCTAAAATGTAATGAGCTGAAAACCTAGAAGAATCGTTTAGGTTTTGCTAGGTGGGTGTTTCCTAAATGTAATGAGCTGAAAACCTAGAAGAATCGTTTAGGTTTTGCTAGGTGGGGTGTTTCTAAAATGTAATGAGCTGAAAACCTAGAAGAATCGTTTAGGTTTTGTTAGGTGGGTGTTTCCTAAAATGTAATGAGCTGAAAACCTAGAAGAATCGTTTAGATTTTGCTAGGTGGGGTGTTTCCTAAAATGTAATGAGCTGAAAAACCTAGAAGAATCGTTTAGGTTTTGCTAGGTGGGGTGTTTCCTAAAATGTAATGGGCTGAAAGCCTAGAAGAATCGTTTAGGTTTCGCTAGGTGGGGTGTTTCCTAAAATGTAATGAGCTGAAAAACCTAGAAGAATCGTTTAGGTTTTGCTAGCTGGGATGTCTCTTAAACTGTAATGAGTTGAAACAATTGATAAAAGTCAGTCAGTCAGTAATAATTTTTTATTAAAGTTCCTGTGAATATTTTTTCGCCTTGTTATACATTATTTATACAATCAGATGATAAATGATGATTCCTCAGATGCTGAATATATACATTTATTACACGTATTTTAGCTGTAGGATTCAACGAAAGATTTTTGCTGAAATTTGTGTAATTTCAACTTTTTCATGTTCGCATAGGGTGTGGCATACTACTGCAGAATAATAATAATAATAATAATAATAATAATAATAATAATAATAATAATAATAATAATAATAATGGTGGAACAGAGAGAAGATTTGCTGTCCTTATTGTCAATCCATTAAATAATTTTCCTGAGAAAATAATTTATTCTTATACTGGAATCATTAATACGTCATAACTTAGGAAATTCAAGATATTTATTGTTTTAACATAAAATAGTAAAATAAAAATAAGTTAGCCTTATGTCGTCACGGGCCCTTGTCCAAAAGTATGGTCAGTTACTAAAGGGAATAAGAAGCCTAGTGTGGACCTCTGTATTGGGACCAGATAGCGAGAGGTCGACGTATTTGTGCTTGAAGTAATTCATACGTAGAAATTTAAAACGAGTCAAGAATTTCTCCGAAAAATTGAGGAATTCATCGTAAAAATGGGAGAATTCTTCAGAAAAATTGGGGGATTCCTCAGAAAAATTGAGGAATTCTTCAAAAATGTAAGAACTCCTCAGAAAAACTGGAATTCCTTATAAAAATTGAAGAATTCTTCAGAAATTTTTGGGAGTTCCTCATAAAAATTGGAGAATTCTTCAGAAAATTTTGAGAGATTCCTCAGAAAAACTGAGGAATTAATAAAAAAAAAAATTGCAATTCATCGTCAAAATTTAAGAATTCCTCTGAAAATTTGAGACAGGTCATGGGCACATAAAAATCACGTCGCACATAATAATATTTTCTCAAGAACTCAAAGAAATTAAGATGATTCTTTTTATTTTTATTTCAAAACTCAGAAAAATAAAATGAAATTCTTGGTGTGATTCATCTTCGAGGAGGAGAGAAAAATAAAATTCCGATACAATTTTCGCGTGAAAGCTCACGGAAATGAAATTATACCTTACGCCGAAGACATTTGATGCGATGGAAAAAATCGTAAAAATAAAAAAAAAAAAGCACGAAATTTAGAAAATTCCCCTGTGATAAAGCATAGCACGTGACACACGAATGCAAGCTATCATTGACAGACACGAAAACACGAACGGAAATGAACAGCACGGATGAGTAGTATGTTAGGTGAGTGTATAGTGAACCCAGGCAAATATTTCTCCCAGTATTGTGATTGTGTTCAGTAGAAACGGTGTTCAGCAAGTGTATGGGTTTTTTCAGCTTATTCATCATGGAATTGAATAACAAAGCTACTGCTAATACCACAACTACTACAACTTTTAATAATATAATAATAATAATAATAATGATAATAATAATAATATTTTTTTAATATTATTCAGAAGATGAACCCTATTCATATGGAACCAGCCCACCAAAGGGGCCATTGACTTGAGATTCCAGTTTCCAAAGAATTTGGTGTTCATCAGGAAGAAGTAAGAGGAGGTAAAGGGAAATACAGAAAGAAGAGATCTTACTTATTAAAAAAAGAAAAAAATAATTTAATATATTAATAAATAGATAAAAATATGTTAAAATGCAAGGAGAATAGTATTAGGGTAGTAATGATGGAAAAAAAACTACCAGCAGTTTGAATGTGCACATTTTTAAAATAATATAAATGATAGTGATTTGCATAACAGAAACCATAGTAACGATTGAACTTCCAGTGGTCTGGAAGGACTTGAAAGCATCTCATCCAAAATGGTCTTACTTACACTTTGTTGTCACGATAACAATACTAAGGTAAAGATATACCAGAATGCTTTTGCTTTTGCTAGAATTGAATGATATCGCTATGCCATGCTGGCAAAGATTACCTTCGACAGGAAAAAAAAAAAACAATTTTTTTCATTTTCATGATTTAACCCCTCTCTCTCTCTCTCTCTCTCTCTCTCTCTCTCTCTCTCTCTCAGATGGATCTTTTTCACGTGCCCATCGGTGCAAGAGTTGCTCTCCATTGCGAATGTGTGTGTGTGTGTGTATGGCAAGCACAAAAACACTCACACTTACACATACACAACAGTGTACCCGTAATGGATGAAAGGGTATGGTCGAGAGAAAAGGAAGCGCACCGACACCCACCCTTTACAGTATAACTCACTTGTGTGTTGATCACGCTGTTGTAGGTCGTAGATGTTGAACACCGTAGAGGGGGGGGGGCGCTAGTGCCGTCATTGCACCTTATGCGGTGCACTGTAGGCATTACCGGAGTGTCTTTGCAGCGTCCCTTCCGCCCCTAGTTGTAACCCCTTTCGTTCCGTTTACTGTAACTCTGTTCATATATTCTTTCTTCCATCTTCTTTGTACCCCCTCCTAACAATTAATTCATAGTGGAACTGTAAGGTATTCCTCCTGTTACACCTTTCAACCCTTTTTAGTGTCAGTTTCCGGTTCAGCGCTGAATAACCTCAGAGGTCCCAGCGCTTAGCCTTTGGCCTAAATACTATATTCTCTTCTATAAATGTTGAAACCCTTCCGTTTCATTTTCTGCATCTTTCACCCTTTTCAACCCGTCCTTCTTTACGCCTTAGAACACACGAATAATCTTAACTGACTTCACTTTATTTCTCCTTTCGTCTCAGTATAATTTTGCTTTCATAAAGAAACGTGGAATCTTCAGTCCTTTCATCATTCTAATTGCCGCTGCTTCCATTGACGCTTGTCTTTCTTCAAAACCCTGTACACGGCGTTTGTTACCTCCCCTGCTTCTCCTATTCATGGAATCATCTCCTATTTTATTTTTCTGTCATCCATTGCTTTTACATCCAAATATCTTTTAGAATCAGCTTCTTAGTAGAATCAGCTTCTTCCCTTCTTCTGCAATTCGTACTTACGCTCACTTTCTACTTTCCATTTACCCTCTAAATCTTATACATCCTATATATATATATATATATATATATATATATATATATATATATATATATATATATATATATATACACACATTTGGGTGTGTGTGTGTGTGTGTGTGTGTGTGCGTGCGCTTGTGTTGTGAAATCGTCTGCAAGAAGCTAGCTGAAAGTGAATAGCATGTATAGGATTTAGAGGGTAAATGGAAGGTATGTATAATATATATATATGTATATATATATACATGTGTGTGTGTGTGAAATTGTATCAAGTGTGTTTCAGCGTGAATTGTTCAGCATGGACCAGCCCATTGTCAGTCGACCCAGCGATGAATGAGTAAAATTGGCAGCTTGGAGTCAAGAAAAGGTCATGGACCACGCAGACTTATCTCTAAGGGTTTGCTGGTAGCCGGGGTATTCTGTATATAGAAGTTACAAAAGGAGTTCAAATTGAAATCCATTTTTATCTAAGCGCTTGATAACCCGTCCGACACCACAAACCGGCGATATCTAAGCATAGTAGGATTCATTGTTTGAGCTTCAAATTTTTATGCCGTTATCATTGCATAGTTCCCGGACCATATTGGCTTTGTGAGAACGAAACTGATTGACAGAGAAAATTCAGCACCTCGAACACGAAGATTTTTTTTTTCTTGACTTACGTGGATGGGTTCTCGTCCATAGTCTTCCATACTTGAGCAGACTCCTTTGAATCGGCAGAGGTTCTTTGTCCGCTGCGTGGTATATCACAGACTCCTCCCTTTTCCGTAAATTAGTAGTCTGCTGGAGAGCTTTTACATTAAAAGTTTCTGGGAGTGAACGTGAGGTGGTAATGTCCTTTGTGTGCAAAACCACTAGTTCTCCTTTTTTCTTCTTCCAACTATTAACTTAGCTGCCAAGTTGTAAAATCCTGAAAATAATAAAATATAAAAATGAACAAGTTCACAGCAATTACGTACTTCACATAATAACTTTCAAATCTGGTCTACATGGTTATTTGTTTTTTATTAGTTAAGTAAAACTCCTTTAAGACCAGGCTTACCCACCCTGCCAACACACACACACACACACACACACACATACATATATATATATATATATATATATATATATATATATATATATATATATATATATCGTGTGTGCATGCAACTTGTAATGTAATGAGATAAGAATGAGCAGCAGCATAACCAATGTCTATTTAGTATGTGAGTGTCACATAACGCAGAGGTGTCAAGTTGCTGCTACTGTTTCCAGGATCCTAAACGTTCATAATAAATCCTTTCAGAAGAAGAAGAAGAACGAGATTCTTCGTTTCCCCTCCCAGCAATTACTGGCCTCTCGTCAGTGGAGGAGTATCCAGGTTTATTGCATATAAACCCGGTGCGCAAGAAGCCATTTTTTCAATTTCCCCGCCATCCGTATTCTTTTGCTAGATTCCCTTAATAGAGACGTGGGCATCTGAATTGCATGGGGTAAATAAAAGAGAAGGGACGATAAGATACTGCGAAAAGGAAGCATATTAAGAATGTGACGTAACAAAGTCGCTCTGGGGAATCGGGAATATTGCAGATGCATTGTCGTGGAGGAGGATGACAGGCGGAAGAGAGATGTGATTTAGGCCCGTCTGATTTTCGGATGGAAGAAGGAGACGGCTGAAATGGTGTAAGACTGACACAGGAACAGACAGAGGTGATAGAGAGTGGGAAATTTCAGTTACCAGGAGGGGGTCAGAATGACGAGACAGAATTGAGCAGAGGGGTGGATATATTTTGGGGGAACGGTCTCTTGATACGTATGTATGTATGTTTGTTTGTATGTATGAGTGGAACTGAAGGAGAGAGGTAGGATGTATTGCGCACACTTCCTCAGTTGTTGAAGAATTGACACGGCGCTTTCTAAGAAGCTGTGAGTATCCAGGAAAAGGGCTGAAGCGTAGTTGTAGAATGAGAGAGAGAGAGAGAGAGAGAGAGAGAGAGAGAGAGAGAGAGAGGAGGGGAAAAACCAGAGATGAGAAGTCATGATATACATATATATATATACATATATATATACATATATATACATATATATATACACATATATACAGTATATATATATGTGTGTGTTTTTAGATTTGTGTACACACATAGAGAGATAGATAGATGGATAGGGAAAGAGAGACGGCAAGGAGGCAGCGAGATCGATACAAAAGGTGCCACATGGATCTGTTTGGCACTATGCCATGGCTCAATAATTGGCCGTGCAGTTTATAGGAGCTTCTCTCTCTTCTCTCTTCTCTCTCTCTCTCTCACCTCTCTCTCTTTATCTCTTATATATCTATATCTTTCTATCTTCTGTCTATCAGTCTATCTATATGTGTGTGTCTATTATATCTGATTATATATATATATATATATATATATATATATATATATATATATATATTATATTATATATATATATATATATATTATGTATATTATATATATACATACATTATATACATATTATATATATATATATGTATAAATTATATCTATATACATTATATATATATATATATATATATATATATATATATATATATATATATATATATATATATATATATATAGCATCATTGATATTGCTTGCGGAGACTATTTTCTCATTCTGTTTTGAAAATGTTTAGATATTCTGTGGCGACTTTCGTTTTTTAAGATCAAAGCAGCCTTATGCTGGCCCTCGCTCCCAAAGCAGCCGGTAAATTCACATTGCTGGAAAGTTGCGCGTTCTGTTTACAAATCCAAACGGCACCTGATACTCGTCCAGAGGTATGGGAACCACGCCCACACCGGAATCCCAATGCCCCGCCCCTGCAGTTACACCGGAGGACGACTCAGAATCTCGAGAACGACCACCTTACGTAATAGAGGACCGGATGGAGATTGAGACGCAGCAACCAATAGGAAAACGTCATTCATTTTGAGACAGCGGCCAATATGAAAACTTCATTCGTTTAGAGAAAGCGACCAATAGGAAAACGTCATTCATTTTGAGACACAGCGACCAATTGGAAAACTTCATGCATATTGAGAAACAGCGACCAATAGGAAAACTTCATTCATTTTGAGACGCAGCGACCAATAGGAAAACTTCATGCATATTGAGAAACAACGACCAATAGGAAAACTTCATTCATTTTGAGACGCAGCGACCAATAGGAAAATTTAATTCATATTGAGACACAACGACAAACAGGAAAACTTCATTCGTATTGAGACAGCGGCATTAGGAAAACGTCAGTCATGTGACGTCATCTTTCATTTTAGTTTTCAGCAAAAGAAAACTATTGTGCTGGCTTTGTCTGTCCGTCTGCCCTCAGATCTTAAAAACTACTGAGGCTAGAGGGCTGCAAATTGGTTTGTTGATCATCCACCCTCCAGTCATCAAAAACACCAAATTGCAGCCCTCTAGCATCAGTAGTTTTTATTTTATTGAAGGTTAAAGTTACCCATAATCGTGCATCTGGCAGCTATATAAGACAGGCCACCTTCGGGCCGTGGTTGAAGATGGGCCGCGGCTCATACAGCATTATACCGAGACCGCCGAAAGATAGATCTATTTTCGGTGGCATTGATTATACGCTGTACAGAAAACTTAATGAATAAACTTCGGCGCATTTTGTACTTGTTTACTTTTGATTACACGTCTGCAAACTGCAAGTATGACGCGTATTGCCAACAATGCACTTGGTGACAACCCCACAGGGCAAAGAAACAGCTGCCGTCATTGTTCCTGAGAAATATGCCTGAAGGGTAGAGAGGATATGTTGATCATTTCAGATTTGAATAAGAAAATAGTCTCTGCAAAGAATGCTATTCGCTTTTTCTAGAAATTGTTCTGCAGAGGAAGTATTTCCAAATTGTACACATACTATATATATATATATATATATATATATATATATATATATATATATATATATATATATATATATATGTGTGTGTGTGTGTGCCTTTGCGTGCTGGTGTATATACATGTAAACATGTCGACAGTTTCAGCTGATGAGCAACAATGAAAACTAATAAAAACAGTAACGTGGATACAGCAGAATGAAGTCCAACATCAATTAGATGTCTGGCGGGAAACTGGCATATCTTATACACTGTTCAAGTTTAATCGAAGCTTAATCTAATCTTAATGTTTTCTTCGCCGAGAACAAAGAACAACGCTCTAACAATGGGAGCAATAACACCCCATGCACTGGATTAATATCCGGTAAGACAAAAAAACAAAGGTGTGAAGCAAGACAGCAATTGCTTATTTTTACGATGCCTTTTAGGTATATCGATTTATAAATCATTAATATCATCGCTCAATTAACATTAATTGATACTTTCCTTATCAGCACTCAGGTAACTTTAATTAATACTTTCCTTACCAACACTCGGTCAACTTTGATTAACCTTTCCTCATCACCACTCGGATAACATTAGTTAATAATTTCCTTATCAACAGTCAACATTAAATAATACTTTCCATATCAACACTCAGTTAACATTAATTAATACTTTCCTTATCGACACTCAGTTAATATTAATTAATACTTTCCTTATCAACACTCAGTTAACTTTAATTAATACTTTCCTTATCAACACTCAGTTAACATTAATTAATACTTTCCTTATCAACACTCAGCTCACATTAATCAATACTTTCCATATCAACACTCAGTTAACATTAATTAAAACTTTCCTTATCAACACTCAGTTCACATTAATTAACACATTCCTTATCAACACTCAGTTGACATTAAGTAATGCTTTCCTTATCAACTCTCAGTTAATTTTAATTAATATTTTCCTTATCAACACTCAGTTAACATTAATTAATACTATCCTTATCAACACTCAGTTCACATTAATTAATACTTTCCATATCAACACTCGGTTAACATTAGTACTTTCCTTATCAATACTCAGGTAACATTAATTAACACTCTCCTTGTCAACACTGAGTTAACATTAATTAATAATTTCCTTACCAACTCTCAGTTAATTTTAATTAATACTTTCCTTATCAACACTCAGTTAACATTAATTAATACTTACCTTATCAACACTCAGTTAACATTAATACTTTTCATACTTTCCTTATCAACACTCGGTTAACATTAATTAATACTTTCCTTATCAACTCTCAGTTAATTTTAATTAATACTTTCCTTATCAACCCTCAGTTAACATTGATTAATACTTTCCTTCTGTCATATTTTAATTAGGATTAGACATGATCAGAATCACCATTCAGTAGAAAACACCGTTTGTTCATTTAGTGACAGTTAAATGAAAAGTACACGCCGAATACCGTATCAACATGGTGAGAAATATACTTGTATCATTTTTGTTGAAATTTCATAAACGATAAGGGACAATATTATATAAACTTCTGGATTAAGATAACGGTTATATTTGATTTCCTAATCTGCTGTTATTTACTATCCTACTCAATTTTAATCAAGAAAAAAGAAAAAATTGTAACGAAAATAATTGCAGCGCGAAATGATAATGATAATAAAAGTAATTGTAGGAGCGCGAAATGATAATGAAAATAATTGTAGCGCAAAATGATAACGAAAATGGAAGTAACTGGCGCGAAATGATAATGAAAATGAAAATATTTGTAACGCGAAATGATAATGAAAATGAAAATAATTTTGGCACGAAATAATGATGAAAATAATCGTTGCGCCAAATGATAATGAAAATGAAAATAATTGGAGCGCGAAATGATAATGAAAAAAATAACTGTGGCGCGAAACGATAATGAAAACGAAGATAATTGTAGCATCGCAAAATGATAAAGAAAATTAAAATAATTGTGGCTCGAAATAATAATGATAAAAAAAATAATTGTAGCGCGAAATAATAATGAAAATTGAAATAATTGTAGCGCGAAGTGATAATAAAAATGCAAATAATTTTATCACGAAGTGATAATGAAAATTAAAATAATTGTAACGCGAAATGATAATGAAAATGGAAATCATTGTAGAGCAAAGTGATAATGAAAATGAAAATAATGGTGGCGCGAAATGATGATGAAAATGAAAGTAATTATAGTGCGAAGTGATGACGAAAATAATTATAGCGCGAAATGATAATGAAAATGAAAATAATTGTATTGCGAAGTGGTAATGAAAATAATTGTAGCGCGAAGTGATAATGATATGAAAATAATTGTGGCGTGAAATGATAATGAAAATGAAAATAATCGTACAACAAAATGATAATGAAAATAAGAATAACTGTGGCGCGAAATGATAGCGGAAACTAAAATAATTGTAGCAGCGCAAAATGATAATGAAAATGACAATAATTGTAGCGCGAAACAATAATGAAAACAAAAATAATTGTGGTGCCAAATGATAATGAAGATGAAAATAATTGTAGCGCGAAATTATAACGAAAATTAAAATAAATGTAGCGCGAAGTGATAATGAAAATGAAAATAACTGTAGTGCGAAATGATCATGAAAATTAAAATCATTGCAGCGCGAAGTGATAACGAAAATGAAAATAGTTTTGGCGCGAAATGATAATGACAATGAAAATAACTGTTGCGCGAAGTGATAACGAAAGCGATTGTAGCGCTGTCGATGGCAACGATATACACGGCAGTGATGAAAATGGCGAAGACGACGAGGATGATGGAAATGATCATGACGGCAGTGATGATGAAGATGGTGATGACGGGGTGTTGAACTTTTTTGCTTAGTAATGACCCTCGTTACCAAGGTCGTTACCTTCTCTGGATTCTGCTCGTTACTTTGGTGATGGCCGGCGTGCGTGCGAAATGCTTCAAAGCATGTGATTTATGAAGGCATTCCAGTTGGCTGAATTATTCTGGGTAAATTTTGAATTCAGACTCGTTCATTGTTAAGACTAGAGTGATTTTTAACACAGTATTTTTGAATTATTTTGGGTAAATGCAAATTTTTAATTCAGACTACTCTATTGTTAGGACTAGAGTGATTTTTAACACAGTTTTTCAGTTTTCTGTAAAAGAAAACTATTGTGCCCGCCTTGTCTGTCCGTCCTCACTTTTTCTGTCCGCCCTCAGATCTTAAAAACTACTGAGGGTAGCGGGCTGCAAATTGGAATGTTGATCATCCATCCTCCAATCATCAGACATACCAAATTGCAGCCCTCTAGCCTCAGTAGTTTTGATTTTATTAGTTATTAAAGTTAGCCATAATTGTCCGTTTGTCAACGATATAGGATAGGCCACCACCGGCCAGTGGTTAAAGTTCCATGGGCCGCCGCTCGTATGGCATTATACCGAGACCACCTAATGATACATCTATTTTCGGTGGCCTTGATTATACGCTGTACAGAAAACTCGATTGCGCCGAAGAAATTATTGCGCATTTTTTACTTGTTTGAATTATTCTGGGTTAATGTGAATTTTAAATTCAGACTTGTGTATTGCTAAGACTAGACGGATTTTTAAAATTGTTGTTAAGACTAGAGTGATTTTCAACAGTTTTCTTTAGTTATTCTGGGTCAGTGTAAACTGTGAATTCAGACTCGTCCATTGTCAGGACGAAAGTGATTTTCAAAACTAAGGCTTTTGAAATTCCAAATCATAATTGACTGATAACATGAAAATAGAATGGGTGTAAGGTGATCTCAGACTCTGGCGTTATTATGGAAACGGTTATTGTCGCGATAAAAATTATTGGAATGCTCCAAAATTCGAGAGCAAAGTGATTCCTAACTCGAAAAAAAAAAAATTGATGAAGATGATGAATATCGTGACGGACATGATTCCAGAGTCCCCGATTTGAGGTCCAGTCGACGTATAGGGTGAGGAGGATTTGGTCAAGTTTATCTTCGAACCTCACACTTTCAAGAAGGAATCGTAACAGAAGGAATTCTATAACTTCAAAATATACCTAAGATTTCATTTCGGGTCCTGATGCTGTTGTAGCCATAGGGCTTTTCGCGACGGAAATCATGAAAAACGCCCCAATTTTGATATTTATTAAAAGTTGAAGGCAGGTCATCCAAACGACCTACCCCAACCTAACTTAGGTATATATGATAGTGCAATCATTGATTGATTGAATAATTTATAGATTTTAGGCATACATGCCAAGTACTGGGGCAACTAAGGCCATTCAGCGATGAAACGGAGATTGACAGTAAAAGTTTGAAAGGTGTAACAGGAGAAAACCTCGCAGTCGCACTATGAATCACTTGTTAGGAGAGGGTGCACAGTAAGATGGAAGATAGAGAATATGAACGGAGGTACAGTAAAAGGAATGAAAGGGGTTGCAGCTAGGGGCTGAAGGAACGCTGAAAAGACCCTTAAGTAATGCCTACATTGCATCGCATGAGGTACAACGACGGCACTAACCCCCTACGGGGATAATCATTGTTATAACAACATATTCATTTAATTGACTGACTGGGTGAATTTTTAAAGCGAGCGTCACAAGACTTTAGGTCATCGAAGGTGGCTTTTCTTTCATTCCCGACAGAATTTAAGTGATTACCTAAATTTGGACGTGTATTACCTTTTATATTATTTGAAATATTTAAGAAACCTTTTATAGGGATAATTTTACTAGAGTATTACTTAAATTATGTACAGTATCAGAAGGGAATATGCATTATAATGTTTTAAAAAACCTCTTTATTCTTGATATTTGAACAATTAAAAATCATGGAGCGGGGGTTAATTGGGGGACAGATTAAGTAGCACAATTTGAAATTGAATTATCAAGCATAAATGCTAAAAGATAATAAAAGATTATACTTCATATTTTAGTTTCAGCAGTATTTATCAAAAGTTTTAGTATAATTTATATATATATATATATATATATATATATATATATATATATATATATATATATATATATATATATATATATATATATATATATATATATATATATATATATAGTACAGTTGGTGACCAGCGTTCGCTCCCCGTCAAGGAGCGGATAGTGAGACTGTCTATCGGATGGTTATTGCCGTGAGTGACGACGTGGTTTTGGGGGGGGGGGTTTACCCGGCTGACGTCCTACGGAGAGGCAACAGCCTGTGGGAGGACTGGAATCAACAACTTTAACCTTATATACACAAATACATCATTTTTAATTGTTTAGCGACCTTTAAAAGTCAAAAGAAATTAAAAATTTTTAAAAATTCTAAAATAAAAATAGAATAGTAAATATATATATATATATAGCCTGTATATTATATACACCTATATATATGTTAGTCTATTTTTCCTTTTTGAGTTTCCATTCCCACAAAATGTTTATTTTTTATTGACTTATAATGGTTACTCATCAGTTAGAATGAATATCACACACACTCACATATATGTATATATATGTGTCTGTGTATGTATGTGTATATATATATATATATATATATATATATATATATATATATATATATATATATATATATATATGAAATGGTAGGCAATAATAAAAATTAAATTTCCTGTCTCCTGAGCAACGTTAGCTCATAATAATGTTGAAATAATTGACATTATTTGAGCAATGTCAAGCGATATATCGATTCTATGCTGTTTAAGTTTAGAATTACAAACGTCAAATGAGAGTAATTACGAATCGACGTATCAGTCTGTCTATCACGTAAAAGCATCACTGCGTTTACATGAAGGAGGATTTGTTTACATCTACGGAAGCTTTTACTTGAATCTTATTCAAGTGTTCATTGCAAAGAGCATTTTCCTTATTTTCCAGCCTCATATCCACTATATGATTATAAAGTAAAATCAGGTTGCATGAACGTTGCGAAGTCTCCACATACATACAATTGAAAACACGTGCCTAACTGCACACACACACACACAAACACACACACACACACACACACGCGCATTGTGTCTTATATTATGTGGACATCATAACAAAAGAACCACTAATGTTGAAAGATATCTTCTCTCAAAATTCCTGAAATGGTCTTCGTAAGAGACATTTCGCTATTTTGACAAATTACAGACGGAAAACCGTTACAAGACGTTGCGCCGCGTTCAACACAGATTGCTGGAACGACTCCGGCTTCAAACAACTCTAAGGGGGATTACTACACACATTTCAATTTCACGCTTGGGAAGGCAGGGGTAGGTGTACTAACTTTCCTTGAAGTATTTTCATCTTAAAGCTAAAGTTTCAAGTAAGTGAACGGCAAGCAACCGCCTGATTTGTTATCATCATAATCATCCTTAGTGATGGCAACAGCAGGTGAAGATTGGCATATGTTGAAACAAGGAAAATATACAAAAAGAAACAGAATTCAGATCGTGTACTGTATGTAAAGCTTATTTGATTTTTTTTTTTTTCGTTTTAACGTGCTTTTCTTTCCCATTTTTATATGGGGTAAACAGGATGCCTTCTTTTGAAGGACTTTGATTTGGCGGTGGGGTAGGCCGTAGCCTCGATCGGCTACCCTGCCTGGCATCGCTTATTTTACATGTAAAGTTTATTTGATGACCGTGTAAAATGTGTCGGTTTTACCAACGAAAGAAGCTTAAGTTTTCGCTAACATTATTTTCCTGTTTTGGTATTGTAACACACATGAAACAGAAGTACAAATTTCATTTATCAGTCGTAAACATTTTGTAAAATGAAAGATTGGGGGTTGCAGTTCGTTCTTTATTTTAACTTCTGCTTTAAGATACAGGATATGAGATAGTGTACATACACACACACACACACACACACACACACACACATATATATATATATATATATATATATATATATATATATATATATATATATATATATATATATATATATATATATATATAATGTAAGATTTACAATCTGCTTCCATTGCCTTGACTTCTTCACAAGGCTTGGCCTAATTAATGCATAAAGTTGCTTATACATGATAAATTTATGGAAGGTTTATATCATATGCCTACCAACACTTCAAACGCAGAAGGTCGTCGCTTAAATATTATCTGTCAGTATGCGAAGCATTTCTCTCTCTCTCTCTCTCTCTCTCTCTCTCTCTCTCGCGCACATTGATTATCCTTTTCAATTTGCTGGAAACGAAATATCAATTTATATGGCTCCAGAGCAATATATTAGATGATCACCTTTCTTCTGAGTTACGTATAACATCGGCTAGTTTATTTTACTTTTTCTATCGAAGGATAACGCTTACTTTTTTCATTTTTTTTTATTTCATGATGTTTATAGTTTTGTGCCGGCTTTGTCTGTCCGTCCGCACTTTTTCTGTCTGCCCTCAGATCTTAAAAACTGCTGAGACTAGAGGGCTGCAAATTGGTACGTTGATCATCCACCCTCCAAGCATCAAACATACCAAATTGCAACCCTCTAGCCTCAATAGTTTTTATTTCAATTAAGGTGAAAGTTATCCATAATCGTGCCACTGACAACGATATAGGATAAGACCACCACCGTGCCGTGATTCAATTTTCATGGGCCACGGCTCATACAGCATTATACTGAGACCGCAGAAAGACATATCTGTTTTCGGTGGCCTTGATTATACGCTGCAGCGACTGTACAGAAACTCGATTGCGCCGAAGAAAATTCGGCGCATTTTTTACCTGCTTAGTTAGCCATCCTTGTATCTGAATAAATCAGTCTTGTTTTTTTGTATATTTTCCTCTCGCCACCCTACAACACACACACACACACACACACTTTTCCCAAACGTTAGAATCATTTTCATTAATTTTCCGTTTTCTCCTTTTTCGATTCCCCTGCTCGAAAACACATCCAAAACATCGTCGTCTTCTAATCCTGCGTCTTATGGGAATCCATGCTGTCCAATCATAGCGAACCTTCCCTCGATCGAACCTAATCTGAACCGCCGGCTAATCTCTGCCTGGTCCATGAAACCTTTTTGTCAAAATCCTCTTATCCGTGGGCCGCTCTCGAGGGGAATGAGGTTCATGTTTCCCCTGTGATTTTTCATGTTAAGATCTCTCCATCTCCTCCTCCTCTTCCTCTTCTTCTCATTCTTCTTCTTCCCCTTCTTCTTTCTTCTCCTTCTGCTTATTTTTCACCTTCTTCTTCTTCTTCTTCTCTTTCACCTTCTTTTTTCTTCTTCCTTCTTTTTCTTCTTCTCCTTCTTCACCTTTTTCTCCCTCTTCTTCTTCACCTTCTCATTCTTCTTCTTCTTCTTCACCTTTTCTCTTTCTTCTTCTTTTCCTTCATATTCTTCTTCGTTTTCTTCTTCACCTTCTTTTTCTTCTTCTTCTTCTTCTTCACCTTTTTCTCCCTCTTCTTCACTTTCTCATTCTTCCTTTCTTCTTCTTCTTCTTTCCTGTGGGTTCTGGACTCGTTGTCCACCTCACTTCGCTCGTATAAACTCCCTGGAGGATTCACTCGAGGCTGTATTGCTTTGATTGAATACTCTCTTGCCATCTCTTTCTCGCACGCGCGCTGTTTATATGTGTACACGTTAGTGGTACAATAAATATGTTAACACGTATATAATTAGATTGTGTTTGATATGTACGATGCATTTGTACAGTCATTTACACACACACACACACACACACACACACACATATATATATATATATATACATACATACATACATACATACATACATACATACATACATACATACATACATACATACATACACGTGTGTTGTGTGTTGCCGTGTGAATGTGCCTTAGTGTGTGTGTGTGCATTAGGATGAGAGCGTTTATAAGCACGGGTATAATATACAACGCTGTGTCTATAAAAGCATTTGGATACTTGTGGGTATATAATGTATGTATCTCTGTATCACCATCAAAGCCACCGTCAGAGTTCTTTCTGGAGAGACTTTGTGTTTATTTTTTAGAATTCCCAGACACCTGCAGCCGAGTCTTTTTATCCATATTTATGGCGCCTGAATGCCACCTGAATACCACCTGCCTCGTGCCATGCACAGGTGGTGCTTGTAAAAGGAGCTTCGTCGATCCTTCCCCAGATATCAAAGGGAACGACAGTCTTTTGTTCTTTTCGGGGTCGAAGCAGTGCGGATGAGGAGTTTTCAGCTATTTGTATTCATGGATATGTTCCCTGTGTGTGTGTGTGTGTGAGTGTTTATGCCTGCATATACTGTACGTAACGTATGTACACTTTTTACTTATTTGTCTTACTTTATGTCTCTTGTGCGTTTGTGTGTGCACACGCTTTTATTTCCTTATGTGCTTTTCGTACGAGTTATTTGAACCATTATTTTGTTGCTTCCTTTTTTATATCCAGTTTGTTTTTCAAAATCATTGACGTGTCTCGTTTTTCTATTCCTTGCTCTTTAATACATATAATTCCTATCTTTACACAATGAAAATTTATCAAAATTTAAACAGTTATCAAAGTTTACATTATTCTTTTTTTTTACATCAGGAGATATTGTCATGATCCTGGTCTGATATACTGTAGCTCGTCTGCACCAACACCTCACTTAAACATAATGTGTTGTGACCCTGTTGCGACTTATTGTAGCTCGTCCGCACCTCCTAATACAAACGTATTGAGTCTTGATCCTCTTGATTTACTGTAGCTCGTCCGCACCTCCTCACACGGACGTAATGCGTCGTGATCGTTCCTCACACGAATGTAATATTCATATTCCTGTTCTGATTTATTGTAGCTCGTCCGCACCTCCTCCTCACACGAACGTAGCGTGTCTTGATCCTGTTCTGATTTACTGTACCTCGTCCGCACCTCCCCACACGTGCAGGCTGTCTGTGACCTCGTGAAACATGTCTGGGAGGCGAAATGTCATTTACTGCTGGGCTGGAATTCTGAACTCTTTACAAGCTATGCGAGACGTGATAACGCGAAGTGGTGGTCATTGCTTCGGGGAGAGTTGGTATTATTGAAAATGTATGTTTGCTTTCGTGCCTGCGAAGTGTGATGTTGGCTTGTTTGTGGAGCATAGCCACACTCAGGATTCCTCATCTGACTTGTTTGTTTGTTTGCCCGGTTTCGACGTTTATCCATTTAAGAATAGGCATGGAAATTATTTATTTATATGTTGAAATTCTTAAAGGTGTATGTTTTGTGATGCTGCCCAGATGCTGTGTCGCAGATACAAGTAGGAATTTGCTCTGTTACGAGTGCTTTTTCTGTTTATTTTCCATGATTATTAAATGTACAAATATTTTATATTTCCATGATGAGGAGGAACAAACGCTTTTTAGTGCAGCTACTAACGAGGATTTAATTAATGCAATAGGGCGGGGAGAGGAGGAGGAGGTGGGGGGCGTCAGTGCTGGGTTAAAGGATAAGATAACATTTAGATGGAACTTGCACATTTTAAGGGAAAATGGTACCATAAGGAACTTGTAAAGAGGTCGGATATGGGTTGTAAATCTGAGGGAAATGCTTCAATTTCATTATTTTACTTAAAAGTATATTACGAGTTTCTTGTTTTATCCTGACAAAAGTCTTCCATTTTCGTAAATCATTGTAGTTGAAATCTATTTTCAAAGATTAATTCTAATATATCTGTATCTGTTTCATAAATCATTAGGGACACTATCTACCGTTTCCAAGGATAATTGTAATTTACATAATATCGAATAAAGATTACCAATACTTAAACATCCGGTGATTAAGATATGAATTTTGCTAATGATATCAAAAAAGTTATATCATTATTTATAGATACCATTTCACTTTTTCCTATGTCGTTACGAATTTTCCAGTTTCTCAAATCACTTCAATAAAAACATGTTAGTCTGGTAAGCAATTAAAAAGATTAAAAATGCTTCAATGAATGTTGCGGAGATATTGTCATATCCACTAATTATCTCGGGAAAATTGGACCATTTCCGCCGAAAGTTTTCCGGTTTGACGAGTAAATTGTCATTAGCGCTCGACATCTTCGTATTTTCTGCCAATTTTGTTTGGAGATTCACTCGTATATCCTCGCCGTCATCAAGAAATTCCATTATTTCAGAAAAGAAAAAATAACGTTTTGTAATTGAAGTCATTTTAATGAAATTATGTTATTTTCTGTGATAGGTTACAATGTTCCATATCTTTTTATTATAGTCGTTTCTATGCATATTAATCAAGTTGGTCAAAATATTACTCGTTTTAAAAATTACCTTTTTAGTATTTTACCATTCTTCTATTCATGTATTTATTATAATTTATAATTTATAAAAGTTATCTTAAACTTTTCAACAAATCTGTCAAAATGAGTTGGCAGTTCTGTAAAGTGTTTTAGGAGAAGCTTTGTTTTTTTTTTCATTATTTAAATAAACGTCCAAAGGGTAAAACACTTTAGCACAATTGAACACATTTTAATTTTAACAAATTCGTTGAATTGTACTTTTACTAATATTTGAATAGAAATCAAGTATCTTCCTATGACCAGCTATTCAAACATGGACGAAATCACGTAACTTTAACCTTATTATTTTATAATTCTGTTCTTTAGAGTTAAAGCCTATTGTCTGTGGTCTCGTCTTCATAAAGTTTTAACATTTTCATTAAAAATATATATCGAATTATCTGTAGATAATAATTTAGCATTTTAACATTTTTAGTTTTCTGTAAAAGAAACTATCGTGCCGACTTTGTCTGTCCGTCTGCACTTTATTCTGTCCGCTCTTTTCTGTCCTCCCTCAAATCTTAAAAACTACTGAGACTAGATGGCTGCAAATTGGCATGTTGATCATCCACCCTCCAATCATCAAACATACCAAATTGTAACCCTCAGGTCTCAGTAGTTTTCATTCTATTTAGGGTTAAAGTTAGCCATAATCGTGCTTCTGGCAACGATATAAGATAGGCCACCACCGGGCCGCGGTTCTTATAGCATTATATCGAGATCACCGAAAGATAGATCTGTTTTCGGTGGCCTTGATTATACGCTGTACAGAAAACTCGATTGCGCCGAAGATACTTCGGCGCAATTTTTTACTTTTTTTTTTTATAAGGTCCAACATTTTTTACAGAAAATATTTCATTCAAAATTCATTGCTCACGCATTTTAACAGATTATCGAAAAGTCTTGTTTTCCCATAATTATTGGAATAGCAGCCTAACACTTCATAACCCGTTTAATAAAAACCCCACCATTGATGGTTTATTTTAATAATGATCTGGCATTTTCAAAACAGACTTTAGTAAAATTCTGATTCCCTTAAAACAGCTTAATAAAACATAGAACATTTTAATTAAAAATCTGAAAAGGACGCATCTTCCTTATATATTTTTGCAAGTCGAATTTTGATAGCATTTCAGCGAAATAGTTCTCAGAATTTTATTAACTGGAGCACTTGCATCAAACAAACTTGAGAAGCGAAGGTGTAAAATGGTCCCCATTTTTAATCTTGATTATTATTATTATTATTATTATTATTATTATTATTATTATTATTATTATTATTATTATTATTATTATTATTATTATTATTATTCAGATGGACCCTGTTCATATGGAACAAGCCCACAGAGGCTATTGACTTGAAATTCAAGCTTCCAGAGAATATGGTGTTCATTCGAAAGAAGTGACAGAAGGTAATGGGAAATACAGAAAGAGGAGATCAGTTATTAGAAGAATAGATAAATTAACAAACCTATGAATAATAAAATGTGAGTAAAATATTAAATTACAAGTTGAATCATATTAGGGTAATAACGCATTGCATCTTCGCCTGAACTTCTGAAGTCCCAGTTGCACGGCAACCTCAGGGAGACTGTTCCACAGTCCAACGGTGCGAGAAATAAAAGACCTCTGGAACTGAGAAGTTCGACAGCAAGGCGTAAGTACTGCATGTTAGTGCTGCGGTTCAGCGAATCTAGTTGTTCTCGGCAAGAAAAGGGGATCAGGGATCAATTGCGAATGTGAAAGATCTATTAAAATACAACTTATGAAAAGTGACGAACAAGACACCATCCGTCAGTTAATTCTTGGCATTTTCATAAGACACTGCAGCCAAAATCTGTAAAAAATTAGTTTTTATTTTTTTATTTATTTATTTTTTTTTTTTTTACTAAAATTCGGAAGCGTTTACGTTAACAAGTCATTTGACCCTTAGACGATTGTTATTGTGAGGTGCCGTTCTCCGCAAACGGATTGGCGAAAGTTTTCGAGCTCAATTAACCGCGGGAGTTGTTCGCTCAGCAAAAGCTCCGAATTGACGACGCTTACAGAGAAAACCAGTAAACTCATCCTTTTGTTTTTTCCAGGGAGTTAGCATTAAAAAGGTTAAGGCCTTAGCTTTTAAAAGGTGGAAATTTTAGCTGTAAAAAGGTTAAGATTTTAGGCATGAAAAGTTTCAAGTTTTAGTTTTAAAAAGGTTGAGGTTTTACCTTTAAAAAGTTTAAAGTTTTAGCTTTGAAAAGGTGGAGGTTTTTGCTTTAAAAATGTTGAGGTTTTACTTTAAAAAGTGGAGACTTTAGCTTTAAAATGGTTGAGGTTTTGGCATAAAAAAAGTTGAAAGGAAATTACGGTTTGAAAACGTTGAGTGTTTTTCGAAATTAATAGTTTGTTTTCATTTGTGTTAGGTTGGTTAAAATTGAAATTCACTGGACTCTATCTTCTTTAACGATCCAGTGTTACAATATCTCTGAATGTATGTTCAAAGAAGAAAGGCTGACCAAAACGAAAGGTTAATGTCAGTGCCGAAACCCAACAAAGAAAGGTTAATTAGCAAAGAAAGACCGTGGGCTTAGGACAATAACGCAAGACACCACAAAACGAATGAAATTCCGTTCCAAAGAACGTCAAACAATGACCACTATAACCATTAGGTCCTATTGCATTCTTGTCAGTTTCAATTATCTGTCAAGAGACTTTTAATAAATACAATTACCCATCAAAAAACTACTACTTGATGGTCCTACTATGTTTTTGAAAGTCACAGGACAAGACTTACAACAACGATTCAAGACAGTTGCGATCTAACTGATGTGGCATGGTTATTTTCATTATTCGTATTGATGGCTGTATCACTACCAGTCACAGTAGTAGTAGTGATAGTACTAGTAGTAGTAGTAGTAATGGAAAAAATAAAGTCCGCAGTAGCATGTATGTACGAGTATATTGCTATATACAGGAAGTTTTCGCCAACTTGATAAGTTGGCCTCTTCAGATTCTGGCTGAAGAGGCCAACTGATCAAGTTGGCGAAAGCTTCCTGTATATAGCAATATACTACAAACTTACTTGCTACTGCGGACTTTATTTTTCCATTTAAGATCACGAGAAAGTGATATCAAATAATATTAGTAATATTTAATCAGTATTACATATGGTATTAGTATTGGTGGAGGTAGTAGCAATATTAGTGACGAAGGTTTAATTTTTTTTGCCATGAGTTAACTATTCCCAATCAGTTTAATTCGTAGTGATACAGACATCCAAAAGCAATCTGGCTTTTCTTCCCTAAGTCCACGCCCACAGACTTCTGTCGATTTAGAGTCTGCTAGAAGATCGAACTGTTCACTCGTGGATGTTTGAACTTACGTCACTCATCTGTTTGCCTTCGTCGTAGAAGCTACAGTTGCGTCAGACTCAGGTTCATTATTACTCTGCTTTGCATATTATATCCGTCTTGGTATCACCACAATGAATCGGTTACGAATAGTTCAGTTAACGTGAACCATTTTTTGTAATATTCGAAAGGTGTTAAACCACTATTCTTCATGTAAAGAGGCCACGTGTAAAACCATTAAATTTCTTTTATAGCATGCACGTGTTAAACCGTTGTTTTTCATTTAAAGAAAGCACGTGTTAAACCAGTATTTCACTTTGTAAGGAAGCACTTTTGGAACCATTTTTTTCATTTAAATAAAGCACTTTTTAAACCATTATTTTTCTTTTAAACAAAGCATGTGTTAAACCATTACTTTTTATTTAAAGGAAGTACGCTTTAGCTCATTATTTTTCACTTAAAGAAAGCACGGGTTAAGCCATTATTTTACAATTAAATAAAGCACGGAGTTAAACCATCATTTTTCATTTAAAGAAAGAATGTGTTAAACCATTATGTTTCATTTAAAGAAGCACGCGTTAAACCATTATTTTTTATTTAAAGAAAGCACGGGTCAAACCATTATTTTTCATTTAAAGAGGCACGCGTTAAACCATTATTTTTCATTTAATGAAAGCACAGGGCAAACCATTATTTTTCAGTTAAATAAAGCACGAAGTTAAACCGTTATATTCCATTTAAAGAAGTACGTGTTTAAACCATTATTTTTCATTTAAAGAAGCACGTGTTTAAACCATTATTTTTCATTTAAAGAAGCACGTGTTTAAACCATTATTTTTCATTTAAAGAAAGCACGGATTAAACCATTATTTTTCAATTAAAGCACGGAGTTAAACCATTATTGTTAATTTAAAGAAAGCATTTGTTAAATCATTACTTTTCATTTAAAGAAAGCACGTGTTAGCTCATTATTTTTCACCTAAAGAAAGCTATTCTCCTGAAACAGCGGTTATTTTCGTTCCAACAGAAAATGTAAATCAAACTGTTTCTTTAATAATTACTGTCCAAAAGTAAATTTCGTAAATGACAAATACTCCTGAATACCGTTCTCTCAGCAATTCTTGTTTGGTCTGTCCAACTACTTTGCAACTTTCTACATCTGTGCACTCCTCTGCAATCTGAATTCACAATATAATATACAAATCAATTCCTCAAATGGATTTGAAATAGACCAACCAAAACCCCCATTCGAAAAATTTTTTTTAAGTCGTTCTATGGTATCTTATTTTTATCCTTTTTCTTTTTTTTGTTCAGCTGTCTTATATTAATGAGTTTCTTAATGTAACTATCGTATGCCTTGTAGCTTACTTTCTAAATATTGCTTATTTTTAACTTGTTCATTTAGAAGAAAAATGCCATGTGGTCTCTCTTTGTCAGTAAAAAAAAAAATAGAATGCGCCTATGGTAATCTTCTTACCATGTACGCTAAAATGCGTTCAGATCATTGTATACACACACATGTATGTATGTGTGTATGTATGTATGTATGTATGTATGTATATATATATATGTATATATATATATATATATATATATATATATATATATATATATATATATGTGTGTGTGTGTGTGTGTGTGTGTGTGTGTGTGTATATGAGTGAAATATGTGCACTACATATGGTGATCATTACTTTAGATTAATACCTTGTATCCTTGCATAATTCTGAAGTGTATCTAAAATTTAGCAAGCAACAGTGTCTAATAATTTTACTGACTGAAGTTTTAATCCGTGCAAAAACACAGTTACCATACTGTGCCTGTTTGTATGAACGCCATGGCGTGGGGTGAGTTCCAGTTCTTGTGAAATGAATCTAAAATTTAATATATGTGTTTCCTAAGATAATTGAACACTGAATTCATCTCAGCGATGACCTGTGATGTGCATGACCTTTAGGGAGGATTCAGTTCAACCCTCTCTGCACGCGAAGGAAGGTCTCATGTTTTTACAGACTAGGTGGTTGCCATTGGCGTTCTGTGTCAGCTAACTTTACTGTTGCTGTTAAAT
This sequence comes from Macrobrachium rosenbergii, assembly GCF_040412425.1. Taxonomy (NCBI): domain Eukaryota; kingdom Metazoa; phylum Arthropoda; class Malacostraca; order Decapoda; family Palaemonidae; genus Macrobrachium; species Macrobrachium rosenbergii. Next base: position 30,616,336 of record NC_089789.1, read on the forward strand.
TTACATCATTTTTAAGTTTTCGTGGGTTTGTAGCCTTATTCATTATGTATTTATTTATTTATTCATTTATTTATTTATTCATATATGAATTTAATTTCTGTTGGCTCTTTCAAGTGTTCTCCTTCCAGTCTAATTCGCCACAGACCGGAAGGACCTCTCTCTCTCTCTCTCTCTCTCTATATATATATATATATATATATATATATATATATATATATATATATATATATATATTGTGTGTGTGTAGATATATATGTATATATATACAGATATATATATATGCATATATATAGATGTATATACATATACGTATATATATTTATATGTATATGTATGTATATATATATATATATATATATATATATATATATATATATATATATATGAGTATAATAAAAAGTTCCAGGAAAAATTGTTGAATGATGTATTTACACAGGAATGAAACAACCCAAATAACAAAACAGTTATCTGTGATGTAGTGATTCATATAGACTTGTTACCTCAGTCATCCTCTTGCTACCATGGTGTTAATATCTGCTTCAGAAAAGTAACTTCTGAACCCATGGAAAATAAAAATTTTGAGATGAGAGCTAACATCAAGTTCCTGACCAAGCTTGATTGGAAACCAGGAAAATTATTGAAGCTTTGCAACAAGTTTATGGAGATTCTTCCATCTAAATCAGTTGTTTATGATTGGATAAAGCGATTTAAGGATGGTCGGGAGGACCTCAAAGACAACCCAAGAGAGGAAAGACCATCGACTGCAAAAATGAAAGAATTGTGGCTTTGGTGCAGAATCTAGTGGATGAAGATCGTCGGATTATTATCGATATGATAGCTAATGAAACTGATCTCCCGTAGCTGCATTTTCAATTTTAAAATGAAAATCTTGGTTTGAGTAAACTTTCAGCACGTTGGTCCCAAAAAGCGTTGCGCGAAGACCAACTGCATCAAAGAGCTGAACTTTCTCTTGCAGTTTTAACGAAGATTGAATCAAATGAATCAGAGTTTTTTGACCGGATTGTTACTGGAGATGAAACTTGGATCCATCAATATGACCCAGAAAGTAAAATTCAATCAAAGCAATGGTTACCAAGAGGTTCAGCTGCACCAGTGAAGTTCAAAGTGGCGAGATCTGCCCAGAAGGTTATGGCAACAGTGTTTTGGGACTCCAAAGGAGTGATTTTGATTGATTTCCTTGAAGGACAAAAAAAAAAACAATCACCGGGAACTACTACAAAGGTGTTTTGCAAAAACTGAAGACTGCATTGGCTAAAAAACGTCGAGGAAAGTTGCACCGCAGAATTTTGTTCCATCATGATAAGTCCTACGGAAATTTAGGTGAAACTCTTCCACATCCCTCCTTTATAGTCCTGATCTTGCTCCTTCAGATTTTTCCTGTTCCCAAAACTCAAGGAACACTTAAGAGGAGTCCGGTTTGAATCTTTGGATGCTGCTAAACATGCAGTTTCAACATGGTTTAATAGAAAGGCCCCAAATTTCTACAAGAAGGGTTGCAGAGGTGGAAACAGCGCCTTGAAAAGTATATAGAGTTAGATGGTAGATATGTAGAAAAATGATGTTTGAATTTCCTTAAATAAAGAGTATATTGAATTTTTCCTGGAACTTTTTGACTTACCCTCGTATATATATAAAAAGAAAAGTATTTTTAAACGTATTTCATCCTCCATACTTTATTCAAAGAGAATGTATATTGTAATTTCCTTCGAACTTTGTTCTATGTGATATTTACTCCTTAATATTTCAAATTATTAATTCTCATAAGTTTTATAATACTGATTTTTTTTTAATTGTCTATCATTTTCATCGGTGCTGTCTTCTTTTGTCGTCAGTATATAGGAGAATATATATATATATATATATATATATATATATATATATATATATATATATATATATATATATATATATATATATATATAATATATATAATAATGTGTGTATATTTTAGATTTAATTCTAAAAAGATTTTATGAGATTTTCCGAGCCACACCATATCAATGCAAACCGTATTGCAGAAAAATATACAATATGCATGTATTTCTAAATACATGTATGTATCATTTAATTCCTCTGTGTGTCTGTCTACCGCTACTACTCAGTAATATTTTAACATGTACTTTCTTTCTGGTATCATTGCGTGTGTAGGTGTGTATGTATGTTATCGTAACTGAGAGTTTTATTCACCAACTCCGTTATTTGACTTACATGAAGTATTTCTAAATCTAGAACTCTCTCAGACCTGAGGTTGAATATCTGTAATACCTTTCCACCGTGCACTAATTACGAATTGACCACTTTCGTGAGTAAGTTAGCCACACTCTGCGGTTGATACTTATTATGGGACGTAGGCGGACGCTCAGTAGAACTATTTCCTAAAAGAAAAATATTTCTTAAAAGAATTGCACGTACTTGGAAAAATTATTTCTTAAAAGAATTGCACGTGCTTGGAAAAAATATTTCTTAAAAGAATTGCACGTTTTTGGAAAAATTATTTCTTAAAAGAACTGCACGTTTTTGGAACAATTATTTCTTAAAAGAATTGTATACACTTGGAAAGGCGGAGAGCCTGAGGGAACAGCCTTTATTGTTAGCTTTTATTGTTGGTTCAAGAAATGAGACGTATTTACGGGAACAGGCGGAGAAGACTATGTAAATAAACGCTTTTCATAGTGATTCGAGATAAGAACCGAGGCTTATTTGTTAAAAATGCATGATAGGTGACAGGTGGAGAGGTTACCTAAGCGAGCAGTTTGTATTAAGTTGAGAAAAGGAACAAAGGTTGAGACCGTCTAAATAAACAGTTTTTTGTCGTTAGTTCGGTTGAAAAGCCTTTTTTAAGTAAAACAGCTTCCGTAATGAGTTAAAAAAAAAAAGAGGAAACTTAAGTATTTCCTAAAAGAAGACATGAACAGGGAATAGCAAAGGACCCATCTAAGAAAACATTATACTGAGTGAGTTCAAGGAAGGAGCATTCATATTTCCTGAAAGAAGACCCTTGGAAACTTACAACAGGCCTTCGAAGTCTGGTGTGAGAAGTCATAATGCTCGAAAAACCAACATGATAAGTTTAAGCGAGTCAGGCTAAGGCTTTAAATAAGCAAGGATCTTCAGAAACCCCTCGCACGCACGCAGAGGGAGAACCCAGGACATGGCTGTCATCTTAAGCAACGTAACTAGCCATAAGGGGAGCTGAAAGCAGGAGCCTTCTTTTCACAGTTGGAGAAACACTAAGGGAATGTTTTAGGGAATCACAGGGGCGGTCCCCTTGCAGCGTTGCATGTCCAAGAAGATGTGAATTATTGCCGTTTCCTACTACTACACTAGGGAGCGTCGTCTTAACTCAGGGAGAGGCGATGTACCAAGCAGGACTGGTGTTATGAATTTACACACACACCACACACATATTCACACACACACTCACACACGCACACATACATACATATATATGCCGTTAGACTTTTCCTCTCGGAGGCCGGTACCAGAATGTTAGTAGCCTTCTTGTTTTCAGTACTTAAAAGTTATATGTAGAAATTCTCCTATTCGCATGTGTATACATGTGCTTTGTATATGTGCGTGTATAAACATAGACCAGAAAGTAGAATCAATAATATATCATTATCGCGTCTTTATTTTCCGAACTACATTTTCAACACTAAGAATAGTGTTCACGAAATCTGTTACATCCTAACAGTCATGGAAAGTGAGAATATAGAATTTAGGCCAAAGGTCAAGCGCTGGGACCTATGAGGTTATTCAGCGCTGAAATGTAAATTGACAGCAAAAAGGCGTTAAAGATGTAGCATGAGGAAAACCTGGCAGTTGCACTATGAATCAATTGTTAGGAGAGGGTGGAAAGTAAGACAGAAGAAAGATAATAAGAACGGAGGTACAGTAAAAGGAATGAAAGGGGTTGCAGCTAGGGTCCGAAGGGACGCTGCTAAGAACTTTAAGTAATGCCCACAGTTCACCGCATGAAGTGCACGGATGGCACCAACCCCTTCCCCTACGGGATCAAAGAATATTAAATGAGTTCTGTGTAAAGTAGAGAAGTAATCAAAATGCTCATCAGAAATGGAAATTTTTTGAACGTTGATAAGAACCAGGGAAAGTTATATTTGTAATGGCATCGATTTGAACTGATAGGTTGTATATCATTCAGGAACTCAATCACACAGATGCTATTAATCAGTTTTCTTTCTTATTTTCCATTTAACAAAGATCAAAGCACCAAATCAATCTGAATGATAATGTGAACCAAAGGTAAAGTTGTCGGTTTATTTCCAGTCTCAGTAATTTTTTAGATAATTGTCAACATCTGTTCCTTGTTTTATGAAATAATATTTGTAGTCTTCTACGATTTTTTTAACGGAATATTCTTATTACATTATATCGCATTATATTCAGTCATAACAGTCAAAATTCTTGTAATGAACACCATATTCTTGGGAAGCTTGAATTTCAGGTCAGTGGCCCGTGTGGGCTTGTTCCATATGAATAGGGTTCACCTTCTGAATAATAATAATAATAATAATAATAATAATAATAATAATAAAAATGTAACGCGTTCCTTTGTTATCGAATTTTTCCTGACAAATAAATCCTAGGAAATTTGACAGAAAGATTGAAGTCACTTTATTAGTAAACCATTTAAAATTAAATTGGAATTTGAAAGTTAAGATTTTTAAGAAAAATGAAAGTCGAAAATGAATCTAGATAATTTCGAAGTAAACCTTGAACATTTTATAAAATAATTTTAAAATTTAGCGGGGAAAGAAAATAAAAATAGCAATTTTAAACCTAATATTAAAAATGACATTTCAATGGAGACGTGAAAGGAGAATCTGAAAGTAAATTTTTACATCAAAGTTATTTATAAAATTAGCTACGTTTAAAAGGCCCATATCAAAGTTTGAAAAGGAAACGGGACGATTTCAGCGTTAACAATAGAAAACAAACAAGTCCAAAGTTAGAAATTAGAAAGAAAAAATCGAAGTAGGCAATGTGCAAGCAATGTCAAAGTTAGCAATAAGAAGTCAACTTTAGAATCAGCAACAAAAACGAGCAATTTGAAGGTTATCAATAAAACGTAAACCATTTCACACCCGTTAAAAAGTTACAAACTCACGAATAATAGAACTGAAGTGTAAGCGTCAACGGTAGAAAAATGCAGTTGTATCTTTGCTATTAAAAATAAAAGTACCCAAGAACTTAGCAATAAAAAATAAGTCAATTTCAAGTGTATCATAAAAATAAACAATTTCTCAGCAGTTAAAAAGACCAATAATATAGTTATTAATAACAGAACTGAAGTTTAAGCGCCAAGGTTAGAAAAATTCAGTCGTATCTTTGATATTTAAAATTCAAAGCACTCAAGAACATCGCAGTGAAAAATAAGCCAATTTCAAGGTTAGCTACACATCATTACCACGCGGCCCCAACACGTCTGACGCCGTGACCTCTGAACTTAAACGGATAATTGAAAAGATTAAAAAGAACTCGCTTCTTGCGCTGCCTCGCATTTTCCGTGCAATAAGGCCCCCCGAACAACATCCTCTCTTAAGGGTAATTACCCCTTATTCATTTCGTTCATTGTTTTCGTCTCGTTCATCATGAAAGGCTTGAAGTATTGCGAGTTGCTTGTGCAGATGTGAACACCATATCTGTTGGCTTTTTAGTTGTATGGAAGCTATTGAGTGAGCTTGAATAATTTCATAGAAATTAAGCATAACAGTAACATATATATATATATATATATATATATATATATATATATATATATATATATATATATATATATATATATATATATATATATATATATATATATATATATATGTATGTATGTATAATGTATATGTATATATATAATTTATATATTATATATGTATATATTTTTAAACCAGTGGTTTAAAGCAACTTAAAGAAGAATCAGTGGTTTATGGCCACTTAAAGAAGAATCAGTGGTTGAGGTAACTTCAAAGAAAAATCCATGACGCATGGGCATTCAAACTTTTGAGAGAGAGAGAGAGTTTTTTTACCGAGCCTTGATAAAAATTTGCTCTGTAATGAAAAACCAATTTTCGAAAAGTGAACAGCCGGATGTAATGACTGAAAAAAGTATAGGGTATATATAATTGTTCACTCACAAACATGCTCTGACACGCACATAGAAACAAACACACAGACAGAGAAAAGTAAAGACAGTGAAAGCACATAAATGCCCTATACTTTTTTCAGTCATTACATCCGGCTGTTCACTTTTCGAAAATTGGTTTTTCATTACAGAGCAAATTTTTATCAAGGCTCGGTAGAAAACTCTCTCTCTCTCTCTCTCTCTCTCTCAAAAGTTTGAATGCCCATGCGTCATGGATTTTTCTTTGAAGTTCAACCACTGAATGGCCATAAACCACTGATTCTTTCTTGTTGCTTTAAACCACTGGTTCTTCTGACTTGCCTTAAACCACTGATTCTTCTTGAAGTTGCCTTAGACCACTGATTCTTCTTGTAGTTGCCTTAAACCACTGATTCTTCTTGAAGTTGCCTTAAACCACTGGTTCTTCTTGAAGTTGCCTTAAACCACTGATTCTTCTTGAAGTTGCCTTAAACCACTGATTCCTCTTAAAGTTGCCTTGAACCACTGATTCTTCTTGAAGTTGTCTTAAACCACTGGTTCTTCTTGAAGTTGCCTTGAACCACTGATTCTTCTTGAAGTTGTCTTAAACCACTGGTTCTTCTTGAAGTTGCCTTAAACCACTGATTCTTCTTGAAGTTGCCTTAAACCACTGATTCTTCTTGAAGTTGCCTTAAACCACTGATTCTTCTTGAAGTTGCCTTAAGCCACTGATTCTTCTTGAAGTTGACTTAACCACTGGTTCTTCTTGAAAAACCACTGGTTCTTTCTTGGAAGGCCTTAAACCACTGATTCTTCTTGAAGTTGCCTTAAACCACTGATTCTTCTTGAAGTTGCCTTAAACCACTGATTCTTCTTGAAGTTGACTTAACCACTGGTTCTTCTTGAAGTTACCATAAACCACTGATTCTTCTTGAAGTTGTGTGCCTTAAACCACTGATTCTTCTTGATGTTGCCTTAAACCACTGGTTCTTCTTGACGTTATCTTAAACCGCTGATCCTTCTTGAAGTTGCCTTAAACCACTGATTCTTCTTGAAGTTGCCTTAAACCACTTATTCTTCTTGAAGTTGCCTTACACCACTGATTCTTCTTGAATTATGCATAAACCACTGATTCTTCTTTAATTATGCATAAACCATTGATTCTTCTTTCAGTGGTCATGCACCAGTGGTACTTCCTTGAACTGCCATTCACCACAGACACCTCTGTAATTAAGTTGCCATGCGCCGTTGCCTTAGCTTTTCTGGCTTTGTTTTTACTTGTTGTTTTGTCTTCATTAAATCATTGTTTTTTTTCTTTGTCCTTCCTCGAGTTTCCCAAATTCAAACATGGCCCTCTTTTTCGTGAAAGTTTGATTATTCAGTTATTGGGCTTCTGGGTTATTCTTTAAGTGTTTACATTTTCAAATAGTAATATATAACAATAATAATGATAATTATTTGAGATCTATCAGAGCTCCATAAATTCAGATCTGACGCAGTTTTTATTGTCGTTTGGCGCATTTCGGGATATAATCAGAAAATCCGATTAGGCCTGCTTAAACGAGATTTTGAATCGTTCATGTTTGGTTTATGAAGTATTTTTTTTATCCAAATCAACGAAATTGGCATAATTTCAGACGAGGAAAAAGTGAGTTATATTTTAAGTACTTATTTTTACGTACATGTTTTTGTACGTCACATACATTTACCTAGGAAGGCGTATGACTGAATTGGAAAATGAAATGAGAAATAAAAAATAATCGAATAAACAAAGATATAGAAAATTTAAGTTAAAAGTGTTATTTATATAGCATGATATTAATAGAATTGGAAATAATGATGCTTTAGCACTAAGTAAATAAAGAAAATTACCAAGGTCATTTCTCAGAGTTAACCAACTCTGCATGGTATACACAAACTCTAGACGCCATTACACGCTTTCTTCGTACAAAGTAGTCCATATCGGATGCAGACTCAAAGAAACTCATGTATGGTATACAAATTATAAGTAGTTTCTCAAATTTTAAAATGCAACATACTAAAGCAGTGCCTGAAATGGCACTCATAATAGGTTGCAATGGCTTTAAAGATGGGCGCGCGCTATCTTATGTTTTTGCCCCAAATATCCACCGGTTGGTAACTTTTGAAGGAAAGGTGCTAAAAATACCAAAAAACGTGCTGAAGTAATCCCCCATTGAAAAAAGTGTGTAAGTCATAATGCGATCTTTTAAAATCACAAGAACATTTGATAATAAATATTTGATTTGCACGAACAACGAGAAATTCCGAATTTCATTATTTACAATAAGCTATCAGTGGATTTTTTGGTGGACCTTTCAAATTCGGGAACAAAGTCATAAAGAAAACTGTGTCAATATTTTCATGAATAACGACTAACCAGTATTTTCTGCTAAACACACTTACAAATAAGCGTACTGAGGATAAATAAAGACGTCAGAAGAGCGTTAAGTATCTGCACAATGCAAAAAACTACGATAAAAACAATAATAACATAAATTTTTCAGTATGCATGCAATTCTCGTACATAATGTTCTATACAAGAAAATCAAGGAGCTTGAAAATTTAATAAAGAAAGTAAAGCCACAAATAAACAAAGACTGAAAAACAGATCCTGGGCAATATTTTGGTTTAAATTGAAGGCCCTCTCTAGGCCATACATGTTTCAACATGTTCCAAGCACTGAGGGAGTGGAAACTGGGATGTTTCTTTTTGATATAAAAATTTCCAGCTCAGTTCCAAACCTGCCGATTTATTTACAGATATACTCTCTCTCTCTCTCTCTCTCTCTCTCTCTCTCTCTCTCTCTCTCTCTCTCTCTCTCTCTCTCTCTAGGTATTGCTTTTCTTTTCTTGAGTTTCCTGAATCAAAAGCTGTCGCCCTTAGAAAAAATACTGAACATTCGTCCTGTTATAGCATCGTAAAACTAAGTGCAGTTCGGATGCAGTAATTCGTTGAAAGGGAGAGCTGCGAGGGAGAGAGCAGTCTTAAACCTCTCCTGTTTTCCTCTCTCATTCTCTTTCTTGCTAAGTTGAAGATTAATAAAGGTTAAGTTCATATCTCATGAAAACACTCAAGGATTAGGACATGGAAGAAATAGAACTAAGAGAAAGGGAACAGGTATCCAGGGAGAGAGAGAGAGAGAGAGAGAGAGAGAGAGAGAGAGAGAGAGAGAGAGAGAGAGAGAGAGAGAGAGAGAGGGTGCCTGCACACACAGACTTGCCTATATATAGGCACTCCTGTAGTGTGTAATTTCAAAGAAAACAAGACGGAAGTCACGTGACATTCATTCTTTCACCACCAAAGAAGCTTCCACAGAATCAGGAGAGAGAGAGAGAGAGAGAGAGAGAGAGAGAGAGAGAGAGAGAGAGAGAGTACCTGCACACAAAGACTTGTCTTTATATGGACACACCTACAGTGTATAGTTTCAAAGAAAACAAGACGGAAGTCACGTGACATTCATTCTTTCACCGGCAAAGAAGTCCTGGTCACAGTTTTATTAACCTTTATTAACAAGTTGATACCTCTCTCTCTCTCTCTCTCTCTCTCTCTCTCTCTCTCTGCCCTACTAGCACTCACATCGTACTCTCTTAAAACCAGCTTACCCTTTCCCGGTCTCACGACGTGACCAAACCACCTCAACACATTGTAATCCAAGCCTCAGATCCTCTCTGTTCTGGAAGTGGTGAGCAGAGAGCTTAATTCAAGAGTTTCCTCATTCACTTATTCTTTCACTGTCATCACACACAACTCCATAAGCAAGGGGAAGCGTAACGATCCTCTGAAACTTTGCGCCATTTATAGTTCCATTCCTTTTAATACCTCACACTTTGTTGTCCTGTATATTCTAAAATGATTATACTCATATTGCCTTAATACTTACATATAGGTTCACAAGCTTGCTAGTGACGTATCCTTACCACATTTAACCAATAGAAGAGATCAAATTGAAAAATTTCCTGAATGGTTTCTCAACGGCTATGCGTTCGTGTTTCAGTTTATTTCTTTGGTGACATGTTTGTTCACTTACTTTTTTTTTTTTACCTTCATATTCTCTTTGCTTTGATTTAACCTCTTCACAAAATTATTGTCATTATGTCAGTGGAGCCTGGGTTAGCAAGTTGATGGTCTTTTCGACTTGTTCCATTTCATTGTGCATGATTTTGTAATAATAATAATAATAATAATAATAATAACGTGGGCATTTACCTTGCAACCTCATCCCAAATATCTGTGCTTAATTAAAAACTAGCATCAACCCTTAAAAGTCTGGTGTGATCAGCAGTCGGTCACAGCGATGTAGAAGAAGCCAACGGAAGAATTTTAATGGTAAATAATGATAATTACTAAGATTGGACCTTTATCATGATATTAATAACACTGGTAACGGTAGTTGCAGAGATCGTGAGAACGTAGATTGCAACTATTAACAAGTACAGCTCCCAGGCGCATGAAAGCATGAAGGAACACTGAAACCTTTCGCAATTTATGCTTTTATTCATACGCATGTCCCTGCGTGGACCAGCCTTGTTGAAATTCATTTGATAAATTCACAAATGAAAACACGTCAGTTAGCAGCGGATGCTTTAATAAACGTCAGTAGCGTTCGCTCTCCAACAGAGCTTGGTGCCCGATAGCTTCTGGAAAAAAATAAAGAATAGTTCCATTCACGTTGTCATTCAGTATTTGGGTATGCATGTTTAGGCACATGAAATTAATTGGAAAAGAGCAAGGAGAATTTACTATGACAGAATATATATATATATATATATATATATATATATATATATAGAGCATATATATATATATATATATATATATATATATATATATATATATATATATATATATATGCATGCATGTACATATACAGTATATATATATGCATATATATATATATATTATATATATATGTATATACTGTATATATATATATATATTACACATAATTATATATATACATAATATATCATATACATATATATAGGTGTGTGTGTATGTGTAACTTAATTAATTTATTTATTTTATCTGCAAATCTTTCCTAATAGGAGCAGGTGCAGAGAGGAAAACAAGACAATGGTTACTGCGCCTGTGCGTCTTTACTTCCAGAACATTAGCTGCTTCTTGTACCTACAGAGAAGGCTCATAAACCATTGTCCAAAACACACACACACAGTGCACCACCCCCCTCTGTCTTTTTGGCACTTTTTTGCTTACAGGATGGTGCATTCTTCCTATCCATTCTTTCCAAGGTACCCATATAAAAGTTTGTAAGAAATGAACCCCAGAGGAGATCAGTTCTATATTTCTGTGGGTGATGAATGGGACCTTCTTCCATGAAATCAACAAGAGGGCTCTAAGAGCGTATTCCGCTCTAGTAAACTTACTTATAATTAAGGAAAATTAAGTTCATGTTATTTTACGATCTGAAATGCCGTTCTCTCCTCAAATAATACTCGGATAGACTGGGTTCTCTCTCTCTCTCTCTCTCTCTCTCTCTCTCTCTCTCTCTCTCTCTCTCTCTCTCTCTCTCTCTCTCTCTCTCTCTGGGGAAGGTACTCTAGTGTTCCATTAACATGCTACATTGATTAACATTTTTCCTCAAAAAATCTTCCTCACCCTGTAATCGTCTATACACAGACTTGATTGGTCCATTTATTGAGTCACCTTTGCTTTTGTGAAGTTATCTTCATTTCTGTTATTTCTTTTAAATGTGTCTTTTATATTTTAAAAGAATAAAATATCTCCGTGGTTGTTGCTCGCTGACTTATGTGGAAATATTATTGGAACTGATGGTATTTTCACGCATGAATGACTTTGATTAACAGCTTCTGTTTACTGTGACGTAATGGCATTGCAGCTTTGCTAAATATGACGTCAGTTGTTATCATATGGTATCTGCCATTATGGGGAAACATGTTTCACATGAAGATTGATAGAGATTACTCATAGACCACAATTTTATTTGTGGACAAATATCATCTTTCTTTGTTTATTGAATATTTATGAAAGTGTGCAATAATGTAAATTTAAACAAGGGATATTTCTATTTTCTTAGTTTTTTTATTTATTACTGTCATTTATCAGTGAGGATTATATACACACACATATATACATACATACATACATACATATATACATTTATATATCAGATGCTTTGCCAGTGAATCACGTTCCTGGAATTCACATCAATTAAGTTAGTTCTTTGTATTGTACTTGTTAAATATGCCTAACTTCAAATTGTTAATCCGTATTTTTCTCTCATTTCCTCACTCGAGTAATCAAGAGCAAAATTCCTCTCTCTCTCTCTCTCTCTCTCTCTCTCTCTCTCTCTCTCTCTCTCTCTCTCTCTCTCTCTCTCTCTGTTTGCAAAGAAATAAATGAACTTTCTATTCGGCCAGTCATTTCGTTAATGGATTGAAACTGGGATGGCCATTGCATCTCTCTTCATTTTGTATTTCCCATTACCTACAGTTACTTCTTTCGAATGCACACCATGTTCTTTGGAAGCTTGAATTTCAAGTCATTGGCCCCTGTGGTGGGCTTGTTCCATATGGATTGGTTTCATCATCTGGATGATAATAATAATAATAATAATAATATAATAATAATAATAATCCATGTCGTCAAAGCACTGACTTCTAATTCGAGTCTCAGTATTTTCTTTTTATTTGACGAGAATTTTTTTTTCTTCCCCAGCTTGCTTGCAATTTAATAGTGCAAATGAAAGGGAATAATATTGAAACATTTTCCCAAAGAATTCTTGCATGAAACGTCTTTCATCCAAGAGTGAACGAAATCACAAAGTAGTAACAAAAGTTTAACTAGTAATTACCTAGTGAACTACTTTGCTCGTGCCTGGATAATGGTATCCATTTTGTTTCCTATAAAGGGTTGCTTCAATATCGATAAAGCAAGAATATGAGTGGTTATTCATAAAGGACTTTGTTTAATGGCCCTGATGTTTGTTGTTATGTTTAACAGAATATTAATATTTTCTGGACATTCTTACAGGAAATGTTTATAGCTTGTTTGATACCTGTAGAACCCCTAGTATTCCTTTTAATGTACCCTCGTTTATATTCTCTTGCTTCCGTCTTAATTTCCACCCCTCTTCTAACAGTCGATTCATGGTGCAACTGCGAGGTTATCCTCCTGTTACACCTTTCAAACCTTTTTACTATCAATTTTCCTTTCAGCGCTGAATGACCTCATAAGTCCTAGCGCTTGGCCTCTGGCCTAAATTCTATATTCTATCTATCTTCTATCGATACCTATAGAAAAACTGTCTCAGGAGTCTTTGATATCCGTAGAACATTCTACAGAACGTACTTTGAGCCATACTTAGGCATATTAGGGTGCGTCCACACTGCAGTTAAATCTATATGCCATTTACATATCACAAACGGGTTGGAAACAAGTCAGCGACCGTCAGTAGAGAAAGAATCTTTGGCCGATACTGGATAATCGCGCTGGTTAGGACTACTAATAATAAGTCGCTGACTTGTATTTAACCTGTTTGTGATGCGTGCGCGATAAGTTAATGAATTGTGTTGATGACATGTGTGAAAGCACCTTTGCCCTTTCCGCCGCTATTACAGTGTAGAAAATCAAAAGGCTTCCATTAAATAGCTCCTCATTAAATAACTTCTCAAATTCCAGAGGTCCTTTGTTCCTCACACCGTTGGACTGTGGAACAGCCTCCCAGAGGATGTCGTGCAGTTGGAACTTTAGAAGTTCAAGCTCAGATGCAATCCATCACTACCTTCATACAGTTCAACTTGCATTTTAATATTTTACTTACATTTTTATTTATTTATTGATTTGTTAATTTATCTCTTTTTCTAATGACTGATCTCCTCCTTCTTTATTTCCCTTTACCTCTTGTTTTTCTTCGAATGAACGCGCCATTCTTTAGAAGCTTGAATTGAAGTGTGATGGCCTTTCAGGCTTATTCCATATGGCGAATAGTTCATCTTCTGAATATATGATTAATAATATTCCTCGTCCTGAAATAACGTTCAGCTGCACCAAGCACCAGGGCAGAAAATTATTAAGAGAGAAATCGGTTTGGGAACAACCTTTGTAACCCCCACGACGTCGCTTCCTCAATAAAAGGGGCGATAAAGTTACTCACAACATTTAGCTCTTTCGACTACTTGTGTATATATTGCTTGAGACTCGCCGATCAAACGAATTCATCGTATATATTTTACAGACCTCTCGTTTATTCGTTATGGATGACGCTGCGCGTGAATTAACAAATGTCGTGAAGTTTCGGCTCAAGGTTGAACAAAGAAACATCGTGAACATCATGTTTAGTTTGCGCTCTGCGAAATGTTTCGCATGTTAGTCACCTGCTTTTGCAGACAGATAAACAGACAGACAGCCACGCTCCCACAGACATATATATGTGTGTGTGTGTGTACACATATACTTGTATACACATGCATATAAAGATAGATAGATACTGTAGATAGATGTGTAAAGAAAAAGCTGCTGACTCGAGAACTTATGTACATTAGACAGTTATGTATTAGTGGCTTGCAGTATTAGGAGGCCTTCTTGTGGCTATTAGAATTACATATGTGTCTGTAAAAGTGACCAGTAGATTCTATATATATATATATATATATATATATATATATATATATATATATATATATATATATATATATATATATATATATATATATATATATATGATTGATTATTACATATGAAACTTTTATCTAACTCACATTCTGTGCTAAAACTTGTAAAACGCAAAATGTTAGAATGGAAGTCCTCTTGCAGCGTATCCCGGAAACCTTTTAAGTATTGGCCTGGTAACAGTTGGGACTTTATGAATTTATCTCCCCTCTGCAAGGCAAAATGTACTCATTCTGGGGTGAACAGAATATTTATCAGTTGCTTCTCTTTGCTGCTGCTCGTTATCGGTGTCTCTCTCTCTCTTTCTCTCTCTCTCTCTCTCTCTCTCTCCTTGTTTATATATATATATATATATATATATATATATATATATATATATATATATATATATGTGATGTAGTAGGAATTTGCATAAATGGACTCACATAAAATTACATTGCAATATAAATACATATATATGTATATGTGTATATATTGTGTATACATACATATGTATATATACAGTATATATATATATACAATATATATATATACATATATATATATGTATTATATATGTATATTTATATATTGCAATGTGTTTTTATGTGAGTCCATTCATGCATCCCTAATTCACCCATTGTCAGATTTCTTTCAAACGAAGATCATACGCCCATGATATATCATTTTCTCAAAGTAATATCCCATTCTTAAGCTGCATTCTGTCATTTAACTGTGATTCAGTATTTCAAACTATGAGTTTGTTAGCAAAGGGAGCGTTTATTTTCAGACTGCTATCCTGTTATTACCTGTAACCATATTAAAAGAATTAGATCCCAATTCCAGCCTGAAATCCAGAATTCAAAAAGGAAACGCATTTCCAAGCTGCAGAGGTATGATCAGAATATGTTTTTCTCCAACAAAACCAATATATTCCAAATGGATGCTGTTATGTACATTTGACCCCACTCTCAAATTGAGATCTTATGCAACGAGCTCATCGCCGAAATGTAAAAGAACTCATTATCAAAACCTAAAATCCTATTGGGACTTTTTTTTTCTTAACCATCAAAATCAATATATTTGTACTGGATGCTATTCTTTACATGAGATCCTAGCCTCAAATTGAGATCTTATGTAAAGGTCTCATCGCCAAAATGTTAAAGGACTCATTATCAAACCTAAAATCCTATTGGCAAAATTAAGATTTTTTTTTCTTCTTAACAGGTCAGGACACCAGGATGCGGTTTTCCGTGGCGCCCTTGCCAGGGGACTCCACCTTCGTCCAATGGCACGACGCCATGATGATGTGTGCCAGACTTCCCGGGGGGATCCCGCAGGAATTCAGACGCAGGGTAAGTCCTCCGAAATCCTTCCCCTGGGTTTTACGGTTATCAGAATATTAAGTCTCTTGTTAAGTGCGATTTTTTCATGCCCTACCATTAGATGACTCTTTTCACGAAGGAATTTGTTCATGCCTTGCGTGAAAGGAGTTCTTTTTACATTATGATTTTTTGTAATAGGATTTTCTTGTTCGATGGCAAATTGTTATTCTCTTGATAGTAGACACCTATTCTTTTGAAGTGGATTGTTTGCACTTTGCCATTAAGTACTTGTTTTACAATTTTTTGTTTCACACTTTATATCAGGTGGCTCTGTTGATAAAGGGCGTGTTTTCTTACCTTACTATTTGATATCTGTCCTTGTAGGATTTTTTTCAGATCCTGTCATTACACAGTTATTCCTGTAAGTGGGATTACATGTTACCGGGACATTAGTTGGTACTTTTTCAAAGGGTTTTCAAATGGTTAATTGGCGTCGTACAGCTATTTTTATAGAAGCTTTTTCTCGCCAGTAGATTGTTCTTGAATAAAAAGGCATTAGTTGGCATCATATAGCTCTTACCCTGTACTTTTCCTCAGATACCTCTTCTTTGAATCCAGTTGTTCTGCTCCTGCCATTTATAAAGAAGACCATTTTAGTTTTCTGTAAAAGAAAACTATTGTGCCGTCTTTGTCTGCCAGTCCGCACTTTATTCTGTCGGCGCTTTTTTCTTTCCGCACTTTTTCTGTCCGTCCTCAGATCCTAAAAACTAGTGAGCCTAGAGGGCTGCAAATTGGTATGTTGTTCATCCACCCTCCAATCATCAAACAACAAATTTCAGCCCTCTAGCCCCAATAGTTTCTAATTTATTTAAGGTTAAAATTAGCCATAATCGTGCTTCTGGCAACGATATAGGATAAGCCACCACCGGGCCGTGGTTAAAGTTTTATAGGCCGCGGCTCACATAGCATTATACCGAGACCACCGAAAGACAGATCTGTTTTCGGTGGCCTTGATTATACGACGTACAGAAAATCGATTGCGCCGAAGAAACTTCGGCGCAATCTTTACTTGTTTATGATGGTATTAGACCGGGTTTTTTTATTGGAGTATTGCTTTATGCTTGAGTTTGATAACTTTTTAATGAGCAAGTTTCATTATTGGCCATGAGAGGGCTATTTTTTCGAAGACTCTCTTTCCCGTTTTGCCATCAGATATCTCTTCCTAAAAAGGAATTTGCTTTCATTTTATCACCGAAAAACTTTTTTAGGTGGAGTTGTTTTCATTTTACCCAGCGCGTCATTAGTTATATAGCTAATTCCTGAAGGAATTTAATCTTATATTGCCATCTGATGTCATTTCATATCGTACCATATCGTGCTTTTCAGAAAGAATATTTTAGTACTTATTTTACTATTAGGCAGTTCGCTTTTTAAAGTTTTTTTCCCTCAGATTGACCAGATATTTAACTTTTTAAAAGTGATTTGTGATATTAGAGGGATTTTAAAGTGATTTTTATAATCAAGCTTTCTTATAGTTCTTTGTCTCCAAATACGATTTCACCTAGTTATTTATATATTTCAGTGTCTTTTAAGGAGATAGACTGCCTCATGTCACACAGCATTTAAGAATACTTTTTACCAGATATACTTTTGTTAAATGTCTCCTTTCTAAATGATTTCTTCATCTCATAACCTTAAGACTATCCAATTTAGAAGAATTTATTCTTGGCATACAGGGGGATTTGTGTTTGTCATTTGGTTGCTTGTTAAATGTTTTTCTCCTTGCGATACCCTTAAATGCCTCTTCTTAACATGTTATGTCAACTTATAGCCTACAGTATCCCTCTGCAAGATATTTTCATGCAGCCTTTTGTACCTCTTCTCCAGAGCGACTGGTTCTCTCTCATCTAGTCAATGAGAAGCTCTTCTCTAAAGAATTTCCTCCCAAAGTATGATATTTATTAAAATAGATGCTCAGTGAGTAATCACCCAGAGTATTATTTAGGGTGATGATTTTTGATGGAAGGAAAGAATCAGTGATTAACCTGGCAGAGTGTCCGGATGATGATATTGATTAGTGTCTGGATAAAGAGACTGATTAAGAGAGATGATCACTGGTTAATAACTCAGAATTTACTCTGGAAAACGTCAGTGAATCGTTCATTTTGCAGGTTATTACTGCCATCAGCAGTATTGGTGACTTCTAAGGCCAGCATGTAAGCGTAAGGAAGACTTATGTCTCACTGAAACTTTCTGTGACACTTTCAGCAGACCATACGAGTCTGGTATTAGCGTCAGTGGGTCACATTGAGAGCTGAAGTGTCGACAGAGTAAGTAGAACGCACTGACAGCCACTCAGTTTACTATGAAGAAGCTCTCGAGTTGAAGTGATATTTTTAAATGAACGTCCCTTAAATTAAGTTTTTACACTGTTACTGTTCTTTCATTCACAGAGATGATAATAATAATAATAATAATAATAATAATAATAATATTAATAATAATAATAATAAAATAATAATAACTATTATTATTATTGTTATATTATTATTATTATTGAATAAAATGGCTGCATTTTGCTAATTGATTTTATACTTAGTTTTCTCAATTCTTCTAATAATTTGCTTTTCCTGCACATCAATATTAGTCAATAATTGTCCAGTGTTCATATTTTGTTGGATGAAACAGCGTATTTCTTACAGAAGAAATTCTTTACTTTAAAGCATTACAGCAGGTTACTGAAACCTGGTATGCAAGTCCGTAGATTTTTTTCTTTCTTTTTCACACGTGTCGTATTTTCAGTACTTTTCTGTTGATATCAACCAGCTCGATGATCATGTGGACGACCGGGATGATCGGAGACGACAGGACGCTCGTGGTGGTATATATAGAGGTCTCTGACAGGTCGATTTTTACTGGCTGCCTGAGGCGATTCTCCTCGGGCGATTTATCTGCTTTGTGTGGTTGTATGAGCTTTGCGTGCGTGCGCTGGAGTGCCCAGATGAGCCAACCAATCAGGAGCGTCCATCTGCGGGCAGCAACCCTACGAATAATAAACTCATTAACGTGCACTCCAGCGCACGCACGCAGGAGCGCATACAACCATTATCGCGCGAGAGGAAACTTCGGCAGAGGAGAATCGCCTCAGGCAGCCAGTAAAAAATCGACCTGATCAGAGACCCCCTATACATACCACCACGAGCGCCCTGTGTCTCCAGACTCAGATTCTGACTCATCCCAACGTCCCGAAGATGACCATCGAGCTGGTCGAAACTTGTCGACAGAGAAAGTACTGAAAATACCAGACAGACGTCAAAAATAAAAAGGAAGAAATGCCATCAGGAAAATCTACGGATTTACATCCCATGTTTCATTAACCTGCTGCAATGCTTTAAAATAAAGAATTTCTTCTGTAAGAAATACGCTGTTTCATCCATCAAAATATGAACACTGGATAATTATTGACTCATATTGATGTGCAGGAAAAGCGAATTATTAGAAGAATTGAGAAAACTCGGTATAAAATCAGTTTGCAAAATGCAGCCATTTTATTCGATATAATATAATAATAACAATACTTATTATTATTATTATTATTATTATTATTATTATTATTATTATTATTATTATTATTATTATTAGTTATTATTATTATCATCTTTCTGAATGAAAGAACAGTAGTGAAAAATTTATTTTAAGGAAACGTTCATGTAAAAATATCACTGGCAACTCGAGAGCTAATCATAATAAACTGGTAATTGTCAGTGCGTTCTACTTACTCACTCTGTCGACATTTCTGTTTCATCCATCAAAATATGAGCATTAGACAATTATTGACTAATATTGATGTGCAGGAAAAGCAAATTATTAGAAGAATTGAGAAAACCCAGTATAAAATCAATTCGCAAAATGCAACCATTTTATTCTACAAAACTTGCCTTAAAGAGGGTCTTCTTCCTTCGTATATTATTATTATTATTATTATTATTATTATTATTATTATTATTATTATAAAGATGATGCACCAAAAGTGGAAATTATTATTAATAATAATAGCCAGTGAGAGAGAGATACTGACTCATAACTTAATGAACACCATAATATTCTTTGGAAGCTTGAATTTAAAGTCAAAGGCCCCAATGGTGTGCTTATTCCATATGAATTGGGTTCATCTTCTGAATAATACACAATAACTTTAATGTATATGATACTGGTCATCGACCAGAAAGAAAAAAATAAAAAATGGAAGCCGCAGTAACGCCGTAAATTTGGTTTTCATTAAGTCCAATGGAGGGAACGGGTGTGAAACCGCCCATCGAGTGTTTCAAATGATAAGCAGACTAGTGGCTCTGGGGAAAGGTCGGTTGAATGGCCTCCCTAAATTTCTGGTAGTTCCTTTTGGGAGAAATGCATTCCACATTAGCAAACGGGTATTTGTTGCTTTGGTCTCTTATTACGATCCAGGAACTGGTCTGTAAAAAATACTTAGGAATTTAAAAAGTGCTAACATTATACATACATATATATATATATATATATATATATATATATATATATATATATATATATATATATATTTTATATATATATATATATATATATAGATATATATATATATATATATATATATATATATATATATATATATTGTGTGTGTGTGTATATATATATATATATATATATATATATATATATATATATATATATATATATATATATATATATGTTTGTGTCAGAATATGTGGTTGCTAGTACAATTAGTGTAAAGCTAAAATTCCATACAAAAAGTTTTTGTTTCTTAACAAAAACTTTACCCACCTAAAACAGGCGCGGGAGAACATTTCTGCAAACCTATATCATTACGTAGCAAGGTTTAAATACAATCTCCAAACTATATCGTTACTTTTCTAGGGGTCCTTTACCCTCCAGAACTTTTAATATATCAAAAGCCGTGGTCTACAGCCATTAATATACCAAAGGCCTAGGCCTACAGCGATTAATATACCATAGGCCTAGGCCTACAGCCATTAATGTACCAAAGGCTTAGGCCTACAGCCATTAATATACCAAAGGCCTAGGCCTACAGCCATTAATGTACCAAAGGCTTAGGCCTACAGCCATTAATATACCAAAGGCCTAGGCCTACAGCCATTAATGTACCAAAGGCTTGGGCCTACAGCCATTAATATACCAAAGGCTTAGGCCTACAGCCATTTGTATACGAAAGGCCTAGGCCTACAACCATTAATATACCAAAGGCCTAGGCCTACAGCCATTAATATACCAAAGGCCTAGGCCCACAGCCATTCATATACCAAAGGCTTAGGCCCACAGCCAAGAACACCATTAAGTTTCCACAGACGACGTATTTTTAGACTTCAATAATAATCAAAGAATTCCAGAAACTTTGCAATACTTCGAGAAGCTTTTAAAAGGGCGCTTTCGTAAAAGTTAAGGAATAGTCCCCAGAAGTTCTCTCTTTTTTGCACCCAGAATGAATTTAGTAAGGCGTTGGGACGAGGAGACAAACGGACAGACTCTTATACAAAGCTAAAACGAGAGAGAGACAGACAGACAGAGAGATAGAGAAGAGCAGCATAGTGATAGGAATGGCCAAGGGAAATTGACATGAATAAGCTAAAGGTTATGTTAGTGAGACGCTGTTTGGGACAAACACACAGACAGACAGGAGACCCGGAGACAACTAGGTAAATATAAAATAAATTAGATAAAAAAAAATTAAATAATGGGTCAAAAACAAGCGGATGCCTTTCCGTCTCATAATCGTGTTATGGGTACTACAGTAGATGTACCGCTCACTCAAAAAATATAGACAGAAATATCTGGGTGAAAATGTACTCCTTTACCACGAGTGAATTTACTGTATTACTCTTGCGCAAGCGTACTGAAGAGAGAGAGAGAGAGAGATTTCAGGGAAAATTCTGGAGGGAAAAGTACAAAGAGAAATGCAGTAAAAAGAAATATTTTTTGTTCTGTAACTATAAAAGGCCACGTATCTTCAGGTGATCCACAGGTAGTATAAATCTGTAAATGCATCATACAAGTTTTAAAATAATAATAAAATATTGTATAACCTAATACAACGTATTATTGAGCACCCTCATACAAAGTCCAGTGCCCAGCAGTGGAGCATGAGAAGCTACAGTGATCATTTCAAATGTATTTCACTGTATATCTCCAGATGCGTCAGTATCGATAAGACAACAAAAGATATAAATAACTAAATATTTAT
This sequence comes from Macrobrachium rosenbergii, assembly GCF_040412425.1. Taxonomy (NCBI): domain Eukaryota; kingdom Metazoa; phylum Arthropoda; class Malacostraca; order Decapoda; family Palaemonidae; genus Macrobrachium; species Macrobrachium rosenbergii. The sequence continues at coordinate 30,638,699 of NC_089789.1, forward strand.
CGTTTGTGTTTATCATTGGCTAAACATGTTTCACATGGCTAGAGGGTTCAAGCAAACAGTTATGCAAACAATAATGCCTCGTTGCAGACATCATGGCTATTGGTTCCTAATTAATATTGTGTACCTCTTGATAAAAAAAAATCATGGGCTATGTCAGAGTACCTACCCTCCTACACGTTATGCCGTTAGTGCACCTCACGCGGGCCACTGTAAGCACTAACTTAAGGTTCTTTGCAGCGTCCCTTCGACCCCAAGCTGCAACCCCTTTCATTCTTTTTACTGTACCTCCAGTCATATTCTCTTACTTCCATCATGCTATCCATCCTCTCCTGATAATTGTTTCTTTGTGCGTAGTACACTTTTCAAACCTTTCTCCTTCCATTTTCCCTTTCAGCGCTGAATGACCTCACAGGACCCCAGCTCTTGGCCTTTGGCCTAAATTCTCTATTCAGTTCTATATCAAAGTACGATCCTTGATTCTGTCTGAAGTCTTAAATATCTTCGGAAAATCTTCAAGTCTCGAAAGTTATTATTGCTTATATATATATATATATATATATATATATATATATATATATATATATATATATATATATATATATATATATACATTTATTGTTTAAGTGAAATATGTTTATAAAAATTTACTCATAATAAATGCAGACATACCTGGTAGCATTCACACTTAGCTGAGGAGAGAGATTTGAAAGGTAATCCCGCCGCCTGTTAACATAAAGCTAATTCCTGTAAATGATGTTATTTTATTTCCCGAATTTGTAATTTGATATACGAATTTTTACACCCGAAATATCTCTACGCCTTTTCCTCTGTGAAATTTCAGCGACTATTTAGCCAATATATTAAAAAGGCTGTGTAACATGGACTATGTTTTAATGTTTTATTTAACGTGCAGTTGTAATATGTTTTAATACCAAGAGATTAATGTTTTTACGCAAAATGTTTCATTTGAATCCAAGTAAAAGGAAAATTAAAAGTGCATACTCTGACATGATCCGTTTGAAATCCCCTCCTTTTACATTGCAAGATTTGTTATTATTCTTGTGTTTACCATTTATATATGTAGACATTCACAAAACATATATATATATATATATATATATATATATATATATATATATATATATATATATATATATATGATTAATTGAATGTCAACAATACCCTCTAAACTTCTCGAATTCTTCACACTTTTCCGATAAGCTGGTCACTACAAAGCCTTGTACCCAAATGCAAGAATATGAAGTAATTCTGATGTCCGTAGCAGAATTCGAACTCACGTCTAGAGTATCAGATCAGCACGTAACCTCGTTCTGAGACTCTGGATACGGATTCGAATCCTGCTGCGGACATCAGAATTACTTCATTATTCTTGCATGTGGAGCTAAGGCTTTGTAGTGACAAGCATAACTAAAACTCTGGAGAAAACGAGAAGTAAAGAGGGCATTATTTTTATATATATATATATATATATATATATATATATATATATATATATATATATATATATATATATATATATATGTATGTATGTATGTATGTATTATATATACAGTATATAGAGAAAAGTTAAATATACCTTAGTTTAACAGACTACTGAGCTGATTAACAGCTCTCCTAGGGCTGGCCCGAAGGATTAGATTTATTTGACTTGGCTAAAACCAGTTGGTTACCTAGCAACGGGACCTACAGCTTATTGTGGAATCCAAACCACATTATACCGAGAAATGAATTTCTATCACCAGAAACAAATTCCTCTAATTCTTCATTGACCGGTCGGATCTCTCTCTCTCTCTCTCTCTCTCTCTCTCTCTCTCTCTCTCTCTCTCTCTCTCTCTCTCTCTCTCTCTCTACTTGAAATTTACTCCCTCATCTGGCACTGGGTTTAAAGGGTAAAAGAAAAAGAAATCTTAGAGGGAAGGAAAAGCTTTCAGCTCAAACAAAAGAAACTCGAAGTAAGCTTTAGCTAAGAGGCAACTATTCCAAAAAAAATGTCCAAGTTTTTCAAACAAAGGCATTTCTATAGGTCTTTTTCTCCAGAACCAGGCTATCTCTCTGTATACGTCCGTTATTAGTCTGTCAGTGTACTTGCAAGTCTGAATGATTCTGTATAAAGCCTTCTAGAAGTTGTTCAGAATCCAGTATCGTCTGTTCAAAAAGGTCTCAATTCTTCCTATGGAATTTTGATGCAGATCAATAACTTTTCTTCATTTCTAAGAGGGTTTGCTCCCTTTTCCCTCGAATTCAAATAGTGCTCCTATTATATTATTGCCTTTCTCTTATTTTTAAGAAAAAAAAAAAAAAAGAATCGAATTCTTGCATTTCTCTTTCATTGTCTCATGATGAAACTTCAAAGTCTCTCCGTCAAAAGAAGAAAATTTTTTTTCAGAAGTTCTTTATCAGAGTTGTTGCAAATTCTCAGAACCATTTCATTGTGCAGTAAATAAGTACTCATTCCCTTTTCATCAGACAGGAGGGATATTTTCAGCGATTTTCTTATCTTGATTTCAGTTTAAAAAATTTCTTTTTCCGAGTACCCGAGGAATTTTGATGTTAACCATTTGAGTCTAAAACCTGGGACAATAATCGTGGATCATTATGTGATTTTTTCCTCTCATAGATATTTTTTTACACTTCATAATTTACTTTTGCATAAAATTCTAGTCCGGGTAAGAAGAAAAGTGCTTCGATTTTTAATTGAGTAGTGTTATATTAGCATATATTTTTACGAGGGAAAGAGCATTCTCATAAAAGACAATTTTATCGTCTCATAGGTAGAGTTTACTGGACATAAGACCCAAAATTGTTATAGACCTTTTTAGTTTTCTATATAGAAAACTATTGTGCCGGCTTTATCTATCCGTCCGCACTCTGTTCTGTCCGCCCTCAGATCTTAAAACTACAGAGGCTAGAGGGCTGCAAATTGGTATGTTGATCATCCACCTTCCAGTCATCAAACATACCAAATTGCAGCCATGTAGCCTCAGTAGTTTTCATTTTATTCAAGGTTAAAGTTAGCCATAATCGTGCTTCAGGCAGCGCAACAACACAGGCCACCACAGCCGGCTGAGAGTTTCATGGGCCACGGTTCATACAGCATTATACCGAGACCACCTAAAGATAGATCTGTTTTCGGTGGCCTTGATTATGCACTGTACAGAAAACTCTATTGCGCCGAAGAAACTTCGGCGCATTTTTTACTTGTTCCTTTTTCAGATCAACTTGGCTCTACTGAATTAGTCTTACTTGCAGCCTTGTCCGTGTCTCATTGAAACTTTTTTTTTTTTTTCGCAGTCCTTTCTTTATCGCTGGCGTACAAGACTGACTATAGTATCTCTGTCTTCATTGCAGTTATGGCTGACTCTGTCTGAGAAGCATCTGCAAGCCAGGGGCGTCGATTGGTCGCATGCGCAGAGATTCTGTTTCAACGAGTGGTCCAACCCTGACGACGACGAACTCGGGGATCAAATTGTTAAGGTAGGTCAGAGGCTACACCAAAATTTAATAGTACTGCAATACATGATTGAAGGTATGTATGTCTCTCTCTCTCTCTCTCTCTCTCTCTCTCTCTCTCTCTCTCTCTCTCTCTCTCTCTCTCTCGCTCTCTCTCTCTCTCTCTCTCTCTCTCTCTCTCTCTCTCTCTCTATATATATATATATATATATATATATATATATATATATATACACATATATAAAATCTTATAGGCACTGACACATATAATATATATATATATATATATATAGCCTATATATATATTATAATAATTGTGTTGGTGTCCGTAAGTTTACAACACGACAAAAATACAAAACTTTCTCAACTGATCCGTAATTAATCTTTTCTTGAGAGTTTTTATTTTTATTGGTTTTTTATTTTCATGTTCTTAAACAGAATTTATTTTACATGGGCAGATAGCTGACAATTAAATTTCTTGCAGTAGAATAATGGTTTTTCTGTGTGGGTGAAACTTCAAAAAAAAAAGAGAGAGAGAATCGTGGTGTTTCTTGTTATTATTATTTCCGAATGAGGAAGAGAAAAAGTTAGTCTGTTATTTCTCCGTTGATCAAAGACATGCATCTTCTGTATGTGAGGCCTACAATATCTTCATACAAATCTTCGTAACATTCCCTCGTTTATTCCTCTCATCTTTCCGGCCAATCCTCAGAGCACTCCTTTTTAATAAGCCCTTTTGCTTCCAGTAATTAGGCTTTAAATTTTACTTTTACCACACTGTATTATTAAATATTCCATCCAATTTATTTACTTCTGTCTATTTTCTCTCAAGACGTCGCTTAGACACAGTTTACTTACATAGAAGAGGAGTGACTAAATATATATATAATATATATATATATATATATATATATATATATATATATATATATAATATATATATATATATACACATGTATGTATACATATGTAAAAATATATTTATATATATATATAATACATATATATGTATATATACACATATATATACTGTATATATACATGTATAGAGGTCCCTCTCCAGCATTCGTTGCGTTCGTTATGTCCTTTTTACTCGGAAATGCACGGAATGACCCCGTTGCATTTAGAGTTTCATCTGGCGAGTGCCTCCTCACCCACACTGCTCCCTTTCCCACCATTTGTTGCACTTTAGCACCTTAACAGCCCTTCACTGTTTGCAATATTGCAATTCCCGTCCCGAAGCTTTCACCAATTTCTGGCAGTTCTCCGCACCGTCCTCAGCAGATGTCAGCCGTCACACGCTGACTGCTTCACGATCACTTGTTCTGTCCACGACGTGGTATCTCATTCATTCATAAGTGCAGCGGCGCCGCATAATGGATGTTGTGTATCGTGGCCCACGTTATTTTATACCAAGACCATTAATCTTACTGTATTTACTCTTTTGCAACTTTTCCCTTCTTCGTCAGATCTGTGAATCGTTCCAAACAAACGGCAACCCACATCCAGAGCCACACAAACAAGTATTACATGTATATTCGAAAACAAACACTCATATATAAGAGCATATTCATCCGAATATGCCTAAAATATACATGTACACATTTACATATAAACATACTTGTTTGTATGCATAAATAGCCGTACTTCTTTGTCTATCTCTAATTTCCTTGAGTATCTGCGGAGCCCGTTAGGTTAAAATGACTCCTCTGTCGTCCATGTTTAAGCAGCACACTCCATTGCGATGTCGCGATAATGGACACATAAACTCGAGAGGCATAAATGGCGCTGTTTGCACAGCAAACTGGCTCCTAATTGCACGTATAATAGCGTTCATATTTCGCGTTCGTGCGCCTTTCCTTAGGAAACAGCGCCACGGGGGAACAGGTTGCATGTTCCGCATGTGTTCAAATTGCGTCCCTATTGGGATCCCATTATTAGAATAAGCTCTTAGCTTTATTACAGCGTTGTATAAATGAAAGAAATGAGAGACCTGATACGGTAGGTTATGTGGTAACGATATTGTCTGGTGTGTATATGATATATATATATATATATATATATATATATATATATATATATATATATATATATATATATATATATATATACTCGTATATACATGGAATGGGGTCTGGTGCTGGGGTCTCTTCATTTTTTTATTCTTTGGGACTCAAATCTGTGTAGTGAAAAGCATATCCAAAAAGTTAAAACGTTATTATGGGATATCACACACACACACACACACACACACACACACACATATATATATATATATATATATATATATATATATATATATATATATATATATATATATATATTATATTGAATGGCATTGTCGCTTCCAGAAAGTTGAATCTTTAATAATAATAAGAAAAGCATGGCCAGCAGAAACATCAGTATTTCCAGTAATAGATTTATTTCCGTTACCAACGTTTCGGGAATACAAATCCCATCATAAGGGCTAAAAACAGAGAAAATAAAATCTGTACATCAGGAATAAGTCTAAAATGGAGCACAAGATTAAATCATTCTTTTGACAATAATGAGTACATCAGTAAGCTTAAAATCTGACATGAAAGCAAAATGGCGAGTAATAAAACAAAGAACTCATCATTAAAGAACAAAACTGTTAAGCATGTTCACACAGATTTTTAGGAAAAAAAACTGAATTGTAACAGTAAAAACCACAAGTCAACTTCTGAAAAAAAAATCACTCACCAAGACAGAAAATAAGTATTTGACATTAACCATAACATGTACAAAATTTCTGTATATACATACAAAAAGTAAAATGCAAAAATATCGAGACAAGAACTCACCAGCACAGAAGCCACGTAAAAGACTGAATCGATTATTTTTTTGACACCAGGGAAAGCAAACTCACAGAGGCAAGAAGTGTAGAATGGTCTGTTAGGCTATGTTTAATGATACTGCAGCTAAATGGTTGTTGAGGGTTGGTGATACCTTTTTACTGAAGATAGACTTGAGAATGGGTTATGACCAATTGTCTGTTGCTTGAGATAACTGTTATTTTTATTTTCTAGGTTCGTGTACGCCACCTACAGCTTATACCCTTACTCTGACGTTTTATAACAAACATTTGAAGTACACACCATCTTCCATGTCTAAACCCACACTTTTCTTCCCACATCATTTTACTATCTCAATCCAAATCTACGAGACACCTTCCCTGATAAGCTAATTAATGTTTATACCCTTTACTTCTTATATTCTCTTCTATCATACCTGCCCTTCTACAGCTGAACAATTATTCCTGTCACCCGTTTCTCCAGAACCTTGCCGTAATCCAGACATACCTTACTTGCCCCAGTCAATCAGTCTCACACTTTCACCACTGTACCACATTTCATCTATAATCCCATTAAATTCTGGGGGTATATCCACTCTCCAAACTATTAATCGCCTTTCTGACATTCTCAACAACCACTTCTACAGCCATTCTCAAACTTAACAAGTCCCTTCACTTCTTGCATCATTCGGCTCTGCTTCTCTTCTCTTTCCCACATTCAACAAATCATCAAAATATAGACTCCATTAACTCAGGACTGCACTTTCTTTTGGCAGTATTTCCCTGGATGCATTTTTAACTTGGATATCCATGTGCTCATTAATCTCTCTCTGCATTTACTTCCTTGTAGAGCAACTTAATTTCCAGCTTCCTGAAGTCCTTGCTTACCTTCTTCCTCCATATTCTATTACATGCCTCCTGTTCCTCTCTTGCCTTCCTCTTTACTTCCTTATCCTCCTCTTGCAATTTAAAACACAAACTTCCCTTCTGTCTTGCAACTGCACTGCAAATAATCTCCTTTTCCTTCATTGAACTTGTCATTTACTAGTCCACCATTCACAGGTTGAGTTGTGTCAAACTCTAGTCCATTGTCGTCCACTTTTTCCTTATATGTTCTCATCCCTTTGTTCCTATCAAACTTGCCTGTCTTAGTTACCATTGCTGCAACATTTTACCCAAGCTTCTCCGACTTAAATTTCTATTTTCCTTAGGTATTTCTTCGCCCTGTCCTTTTTCCTTTATCACATCCATCAACCTGCTCTTCCATCTACCCCATGCTCACGTGTTATCTAACCAACTCCTTTTTCGTAAGTAGAATTATGAGCATTCTCCATCGGAAACCTTGTATTTTGAGACAATAAAGGCCCTTTCACACACATGGCTACTTGTACTACAGGAACTCCATGTCTACTCACATTGCCAACTCTCTCTCTCTCTCTCTCTCTCTCTCTCTCTCTCTCTCTCTCTCTCTCTCTCTCTCTCTCTCTCTCTCTCACCTACCTTCACGTTTAAACCGCGTAGGACAACCGCCCTTTCATGTTATGTTCCCCAAGTGCTGTAAGGCATGGATAGATTCCGACTCCTAAAAACACTTTCTTTCACTCTGTTCCTTTCCAGTCCTGGCTTATACACGCTCATTATTACTACCTTTCCTCCTGCCACACTCAGTCAAACCCATGCAGAGTTCGAACTAATACGTTTGAACTTTGTTGCTCCTTCCATAGTCTCCCTGAACAATTTCTTCGCTTTCCCCAGCTCCGCACCTTTCAGCTTCCCCATTCCTGAACACGCTGCCCTTTCACCTTTGCCCTATTTAGTGCTAAAATACCTTGTTTTCTCCCCTTAAACAAATCAGTTACCAGGAATGTTTTATATTCCACACCACACCTTTACGCAGTCGAAAACCTAGGACTCGCTATTCTATTTTCGTATTTTTTTTTTTTTTTGCAATATGTGCAGGGCATAGGGCTACAAGCCCCATGCCCCTGGCTATCAATGACTTCCATACCAAGCAGGGAGACAAGAATGCTTATTACCATCCCGGCATTCCTCAGGAGTGAAGAAGAGGAAACCATTAGTCTCATATGAAGAGCCTCCTCTGTCATTTAGGGGGCATTTTTTCTAACCAGTGGGTCCACATCCTTAATTGGTGCCTCTCTCTCTCTCTCTCTCTCTCTCTCTCTCTCTCTCTCTTGTGTATGTTGGTGAATATAGTTCTCTAGTACATTGCCAAAGTGGCATATTCACTGCCCTCCCTTATACGAGGCAAACGAGAAGAAATGAAATAAAATATGATAACATACTGGAAACGGAAGACAAGTGTGAGAAAGTTGTTCAACTAAATGGAAAATACCAGGCATACCTACATACGTACAAACACACATGAATATATATATATATATATATATATATATATATATATATATATATATATATATATATATATATATGTGTGTGTGTGTGTGTGTGTGTGTGTGTGTGTTGTGTTGTGTGTGTGTGTGTGTGTGAGAGAAAGAGAGACGGCATGTCGATTGGTGGAGGGTTGCATGGTCGCCCTTGTAATAAACAAACTTCCGGTAAGCCAGAGGCTAATTATACAGAAACTTCAGGAAGTTGACAGATTACCATTATTAGTTTGTCCCGTGGAATGTTAACCGTCCCACATTGCAAAGAAGAGAAGGGATATCTTCTAAAGACCAGAGCCTTCAGGAGAACTGGCGCTTCTTGTTTACTGGGAGGTTGTACTGGAGGTAATACTTGAGCTCATAGGTTGTACTTGGAGGTAATACTTGACATCATAGGTTGTACTTGGAGGTAATACTTGGGCTCATAGGTTGTACTTGGAGGTAATACTTGAGCTCATAGGTTGTACTTGGAGGTAATACTTGGGCTCATAGGTTGTACTTGGGGGTAATACTTAGCTCATAGATTGTACTTGGAGGTAATACTTGAGTTCATAGGTTGTACTTGGAGGTAATACTTGAGCTCTTTAAGGTTCTGTTTGGATAATTGAATTGCTACTTGAGCCCTGTTTGGGCTGTACTCATTATACGAAGATGCACCGGAAGAAAATATTTAACTAGAACTGAAGTATTAAAATTTATTTATTATAATTAATGCCATTAGACGATGTTTAGTTACGAAAGTGAACTCAGAATTAGGCAGCCGCAAAACACTAATAAAATAATGTCTATTTTCAAGATGCTTCTGTGTTCAATTCAGTCCCAGTTTTGTTTACCCTCGGAACAAAATTAATCACACGTGATTAATTGCTTTTTTAAGTCGTTTATCATCCCACGGAATTTAACTCTGCATTGGTTATAGTATGCTTTCATTTTCGAATTCGTGTTTTCTTTGTGCTTGTTGCCTTCCCGAATCCAATTCTGAACTAGCCCCTTTGTTAGTATTGAATTGGTGGTTTGCGAAATTCGCAGTATGATTAGCGGATTTATTTTTTCAGTTTAGATCCGTTATACATTGGGAAATTTGACTAAATGTTAACAGTTTAGAATTTTTCCTTTATTCAGTCCTGGAAAGTAGCTTGGACTCCTAATTTTGAAATATTTGTATTTCGACTCCCAAATTGTCTTCAAGACAATTATGTTTAATGTTGGAGATATGATGATGATGATGATGATGATGATTATTATTATTATAGACATTTATTTTAGACAAACCAAAAAAGTCCAGTTACTTGCTTTAATAGAATAGAATACAGAGACAATAGCATTTCAGATAAGGATAGATTAAGACATTTAAAAAGTTCACATTTATGTCAGTGGACAACATTAGAGAAAATAATAGATCGTGCAGAATGAAAATACTATAATGAGAGTGTATCCGCTCCGTACGATTCCAGGCCCGGATAAAAGAGGAGGGCTAAGGCCAGGATCGACGCCCTTGGATGAAAAAGTTACTGAAATTTGCGTCAAACCTTAGTCATCCGGTGCGACCAGGAGTGGGTCACAATAAGGCCGGAAGGCAAACAGACTAAGAGCACAAGGGAGGAGACAGAGTAACACCATAAATTAATGTGCGTTGCAGAGAGGTTGATTGAGGCATAATAAACGAACCAGTCAAGGCAGCGGACACTTGCAAAAGTTATCATAAAAAAGAATTATTTTAGTAGCTAGGATCATATCTCTCTCTCTCTCTCTCTCTCTCTCTCTCTCTCTCTCTCTCTCTCTCTCTCTCTACCAGTTGTTGAAATCAGGTATCTAGGTACCTAGTGTAAAAACCGTTTTGCCTCTCAACATAAAAATTCTGTAATAAAAGAGAAATAGGCCTACACACGAATAAACTGGTAACATTCTCTATCGTACGCTGGACAGCTTCTGCTAAGTATAGATGATAGATAAGACATATTTTCCCCAAACACAAGTCACGCACTAAAAAAATGACCAGCTGCGGTACAATAATTTCGTCACTCTCTCGGACAGCGCTGACTGAATTGCGGTGAGATGGGCATTGGGCTGTCACTTAGCATTCGCTTCACAGATTTGGACGCGTTCAGTTGCTCTCCTAATCTGATTACGTCTGATTGCTAACGCACCATTGTTGAATGCGATTGCTTCCTTGGTTTAGGGACATTCGAAGTTTGTCCACTTGCTCTCTAAACGTAGATTCATAGTTACTGAACTTGTTTAGCTGATTTCAATTGTGAAGTTTTTATTCTAGAGTGTTCGATGGTTTATTTGGTCTGAGCGCTATTTTTTAAAACTGCCAAAACGGGACATGTTCGATTGTTTTTTTTTTTGTTGGATGCAATCCATTACTCAGTAGTTCCTCTAGCTGAATTACTTTTCAGATTCAGGACATTTGTTTTATTATAAAAACGGTTATATTCGTTCATATATTATCCCGATTTAGACATTCGGGTGGCTTACGATGTGGAAACTTTGTTTCCTCTACGGTTATGAGCTGTTCGTTTCAACAGCTCTCTTAGTTTCTGCTTCCTTTTCCTATCACGACTTCAACACGTTCTTTTGCGCAGCAAAGTATTCTCAGTGATGTAAATTATTTCATCAGCGCTGTCATATCTGTGAGATAAAATGCTCTCAGAAACCGTGATATTATGATGCTTCAAAACTGATAAACCACCAGACTCGATGGAGGACATTCCCGTTAACGTGACTTCATACTCTTGTTGAGTTACGACTTTCCAAAAGACTTGACCCAGCAGCGCCATGAGAAGCTCCTCAGGGTGAATTAGTTCCACTAAGACATGGACTCTCAGCCTAGGTTATCCCACTAGGGGTAACCAGATGAGCTTCCAAGGGGTGCTTCATTGGAGCGGCGTCAGTTTCACTCCTCACTAGTACCGTAATGTGCATTAATTACGATTTTAATGCGAGCTATTTGATACAATCATCACAGTGTCACATCAATATTTAAATACATTTTGCTGCTACACTGAAGTGAATTAGTATTCCATGGAAGTTCGCGCATCATTATTCGGTTAATGCAGATAAAGGGTCAGTGGTTTGTATGCTTAGGAGAGTCATGGCGGGATAAAGCTTGAGATCTCCTAACCCCTCTAAGCAGCGATTGCTATATTCATACTTCAGCTGCTGAAACGTGGATGAACACCCCATACAGCTTCCAAAATATTAGTTACTTCGTACACTTACTTAGAGGACTTATCATCAACGTGTAAAACCCTCTTACATACATGGCACCACACAAGTAGGTCTCTCCTCTCCAGTACCTCATTCATATCATCATTCCGTTCTTCCCACATAACAAAGCAGTATGATAACCCTCTGATCTATATTTTCACCCACACTAACCCTTTCATGTTTCTGCTAAATATATCTACATTTCTCACCCTTTCAGTTCTTCTTCTCACGCCATATGTTACCACGCAATCCCATCATGCACTCTCTCCGCGGCTTGTATAGGCAATTCAAGTCTCTCTCCAGCCTTTTGGACTCACCCTAAATTTTTCACCTTCCACGTTAACGTTCATTGTTCTGTCGTCTTGGGTTTCTTACACGTTCATAACTCGCTATTTCTGTCTTTGGCAATAGACTTTCTTCTTTTGTAATCGCTCTCACACTGTTTCACTACCTTCCTTCTGCAGTTTCTCTTCACTATCACCAAAGGGAATTTTTTTAATCAT
>NC_089789.1:30663605-30761105 GCF_040412425.1 Macrobrachium rosenbergii
TTGGTGTTAACCGACCTGCTTCCTAATCTTCGAGGGATTTTTGGAAAGTGCCACAAATGCTTCATGTGAGCTGAGTTAACGTGTCACGTTCTTGGAAATCAAAGCAAACAGCCACAGCTTTTGGCAGTTCACGACGTGGGCGACGTTTAAAACAACGTTCATTCAAAACAACGGGAACAAATCCCAATAACCATCTTTCACCCGCCCCCTCCAAGGGAAAAATGTTCTTTTCAGCGTAGAACAGAAAGTATCTTACCTTACGAAGACTTTGCTATGTGAAATAACGAACGGAACAGTTTCCAGAAGCAGTTTAAAAGAACTCGTCTCTCTCTCTCTCTCTCTCTCTCTCTCTCTCTCTGCATACGAGCGTTGCCTCCACAAACTCTTTAGTGTGATTCACTCTTGTCGTTCTCAGTCTGAATAGGCTCGTTGACGAAAGCTATTTATATCAACTCTTGCTTTTAGGTTGAGTCATTATTAAGTGAATGAGTAACTGAAAGCTGACAAGAAACCTGATTTAATTCTTATCATCTAGGGAAACAGAAATTGGGTTGCAGTACCAGTCGAGACCGTCTTTAAGAACCGTGACCCACTTCGACTTTAAGGTCAAAAAGACCAAACATGAAAGTCGAATCTAGTGAAACTCTCTCTCTCTCTCTCTCTCTCTCTCTCTCTCTCTCTCTCTCTCTCTCTCTCTCTCTCTCTCTCTCTCTCGGAATGGCAAGATCAAATAGTCATAATATGAAGTTTACGCATAATGGAGCCTGCCCTCACGAAATGAACAAGGAGAGAAGGGTATCTCTCTCTCTCTCTCTCTCTCTCTCTCTCTCTCTCTCTCTCTCTCTCTCTCTCTCTCTCTCGGGATGGCAAGATCAAATAGTCATAATATGAAGTTTACGCATAATGGAGCCTGCCCTCACGAAATGAACAGGAAGAGAAGGGTATGTAGTATTTACAAAAAGTCTAGTATGTCTCTGATGATATAAATAGTGGGTCATACTACTAGCTGACTGTTGCGGGTCACGGCTGAGGTGGAGAGAGAGGGAGAAACCTCGACGAGGTAATCCTCGTCAGACCGAGGCGGAAACAATCGTAATGCATCTCGCATCTTGTCATGATTTTGTCATATCTGCAACTTTACGCAACATTTCGCTTATAAGAAGCCGAAGTATCCACGTAAATGGCAGTTGGGGCTGCCCCATCTATCTAATCCTATTGCGCTGCTCTTCACTTCCCTTCTCGTCTCTCTCATAATTTGAATTCTCGAACAAATATATTATCATTTTCTTCAGAGGGAACTTCACTCTCCACAGTCAGTATCTTTGGTTACTGATTAAAATTGCCTATATGGCATATCGGTCCGAGCGGTCATCTGTCCACATAATTCGTCCCTAGTTTGACAAACTGGCGTAGGTCGTCTTTTCCTCATTCGGAGAAAATAGGCTTCATAGATTTTGATGTTATTCAGAGCTCCTAAACGGCTCATCTTTTGAGGAAGTTTTGACAACGGAGACAGCTGAAATTTTTATATGTTTTAGGATTGAGAAATTATAACTTGAAAACTAAAAAAAAAATGGGATATGCTAGTTCGTCAAAACAGGGACGAATTGAACAAATATTGTTATATGTAGTTGTATTTTCTTAGATCTAGTAACAGAAAGAAAGAAGAAGACATGCTACATGATGTCAACCTCATATACATTTGGTGTAGTTGATTTCGGACAAATGGCTTCGTTCTTTGGAGTTTGTTCAGGCAAAAGGAAAAATGATACATAGCAGAATGCAGCATTTGAAACCGCGACTGCATAATGTATTCTCGCCCCAGCACTGCAAACATTTCGCATTTTGTGGCTGGGACTCTATTCTAGCCGCCGTAACACGAGATTCTGCAAATAGGGGGATTCTAAATGGGGCATTTTGGTAGTGGGGGTTGTTGAAAAGGAGAGGTGGGAGACTGATCCTACTTGTTCGGGCTCGTTCACTGTGTGCTCAGAAACTTGTAAATTACATTTGATTACATTCTAAATCACGTTATAATTATTGATTATAAGTTGTCATAAAATTGAGAAGTCATAACTTCGAGAGCAAATTATAAATGCAGTGTCTTGTTGTACTCCAGATTTCACGAAATATCAGACTTTTTGTGTACTTTGATAGGACATTCAGAATTATACTTTAGAAAATTAAAATGCTGAGGAAATAGTTTTCTAGAGTAAGTGTTTGTACAAAGTAGATGGAATATTATACTGGTGAATGTAATTTTGAGATGTGGAGTGGCAGGAGGTATATTCGATCATCATTTGGTTGAAGTAAAACTTGAAATAGATAGAAATACAAGTGCTATGGTCAAGGGCGAAAATATAACTGTGCATGTGATCGAGACAAGAGAATTTGATCAGAAGGAAGTGTGAAGAACTGTTAATTACCTCTAGTTTCTTACTTAGTCGTTACATACTGGCAACGTTAACAGTACAACACGGGCTCTTTGCCCATCTCTCTGGCCGTACCACAATCATTCTATCTGTAATTTGTCAGTTGCTGACTGCGCTACATCTACTCCTTTGCCTTTCAAGAGAAGTCTCTCAAAGGGTGCGGCTCTTTGCAATGACGAACACTACATAAAATATTCAGAATAACAGACCTTTTTGGTTCCCATTCCATAGCTCAAACGGCTTACAGTAGCCACTAATTACTGAGAGGAATGTTAGGCTAAATGTAGACTCGTTTCCTAAAGCCTTTGGAATAATAAAAACAATGATAGTTGTTTTTTCCAACTATTCGAAGTCTTCATGAAACCGAAAATGTTTAAAGAAAGAATAATACTCCTTTTTGTATATACATCCATTATTCACTAATTATTTTGAGAAATCTGAGATTAACTGTAGACCACTTTTCGATAACTCAGATTGTCCGGAGAAAAAATTACCCTCGGTTTTCATAGGTTTTATATGCATACGATTCACCAATATACCTGAGCGTCGAAAGAAATCTTACCATAAATGCTACTTTCGATTTAATAAATCATAAGGCACTTATGTGCAAACTTCAGAATCTTGGAGTGGATGGATATGTTCAAGGATTACAGGTAGGCAGCAGCGAGTTGTTGATGGGATCTTTGGCGAACCAAGACCTGTTGTGTCTGGAGTTGCACAGAGGGTAGTGTTCTCAAGTTTATACAAGTGATATGGTTGTTGACCTGGAAAACAAGATTGTTCAGTATGCTGATGATGCAACACCAGAGAAATGAAGCCGCCCTTAGCCTCAGTCGGGACATGGAGCGGATTAATGGGGTGGGCAGTCGGTGGGGTATGATGCTGAACTCCAGTAAAACAAAAAGACTGTTGATTAGCAGATCTCGTGCATATTTTCCACCCCATCCTCACTTTCAGGTGGATGGGACTCTGCTAAATGAGTCTGAAGCTTACTTTTAGTTCCTCGTTGGGCGAGCGGGTTCCGTTCTCAGCTACCACTCTGTTGGCCGCGAGTTCGAATCTCCGACCGGCCAATGAAGAATAAGAGGAATTTATTTCTGGTGATAGAAATTCATTTCTCGCTATGTGGTTCGGATTCCACAATAAGCTGTAGGTCCCGTTGCTAGGTAACCAATTGGTTCTTAGCCACGTAAAATAAATCTAATCCTTCGGACCAGCCCTAGGAGAGCTGTTAATCAGCTCAGTGATCTGGTTAAGCTAAGATACACTTAACTTTTTGAACTATACTCGGTGTAACTTTTGACTCACATCTTACTTTTGAGAAACATCTAACGAAGTGTCAGTACGGAAGTTTGATACTGTACGTAGGGCCTCATATATTTATAACAGTGATGAAACCAGTGCAACCTGTTTTAAGTCATTTGTCCTTTCTTTAGTAGAACACTGCTCTCCGGTGGTGATGTCTGCCTCTGCCTAAGATTTATCTCTTTTAGACAGAGTGGTTCGTGGTGGTAGATTTCTGTTTCCTGATATTAGCAGATATAACTTGCAACATCGATAGATGGTCTCTTGTTTGTCAATTTTCCATAGGTTGTATTTTAACAGAGATCTTCCACATTCACAATTGATCCCTGATCCTCATTTCCTGCCGAGAGCAACCAGATTTGCTGAACAGCAGCATCAATATGCAGTAAATGTGCCTCGCTGTCGAACTTCTCAGTTCCACAAGTCATCTATCGTTTATATGGTGTAGTATGCGTACCTGTTAACGTCACAGGAAGAGACACCATTCCCGAAGATATATCGCAACACAGCCGTCATCAAAATCATTATTATTGCTCACAGATTTCTCATATTATTGCGTCAGATTGCACTATTTTATCAACAAACGAATAATATAATCAAACAACAGCTGAAGACGCCACGGAAACATTGAAGTAACAAAATAAGTGAATGAGAAGGATCTCCCGACGAAACGATAAGGAAGTAATGCCTCCCCTCCCGCAACCCAGACAGTCAGAAAATGGAGGTGTCTGGCATCTGCATAAAAAGACTCTGACGTAGTCTTTGGAACGGCTCTCCCCTCCCTTGACACGTAGATGCACTCCTGGCTCGTCATTATTTTTAAATGTTTCTCGTATTTCTAAACAGAGAAATGCAGTTTCAATTCCTTTGATTCTGTTTTTTTAAATCATTTCTGTGGCCCTGTCGAGTCGAGTGCTAGATTGCGTAATTGCTGCAATTATTATTAATACGAATGTGTTTCGTAATTGTGGTTATAGTTTTGCTATACTGAGAATGATGGTGTTTTCTGCTGTTCACATTTCATGATTAGGTACTTGTATTTTGTTTCACGAATGCTGTGAGAAAACAGACATCGTGGATACATTATGAACAATGTATATACTCTTAATAATAGTTGTTCTATTCACTGTATATTTGATAAAATATTCTTGTTACGGCAGTGGCATGAAACCATAGCTATTCCCAGAATTAAATATCAGTCGGTAGTAAGTATATGAATTTTTTTTTCGTTGGGAAATAAGATATGAATAGTAAATTATACATACGACTCATATTGGATCATCATTTAAGGGTAAATAGAATAAGAAGAAAGTGTTTTATAGCATTATCAACTGCTCCTTAAGAGTTCAGTAAAGTAGAACCAAATAAATTATCTTAAAGCTGTATATAAATTTCCCTTCTCAATAAAATAAATTATGAATGACAGGTAAAAGGTATTTTTAAGCCATGTCACATTTATTTAAGCTCTGCTTTTGAACGACTGCTGTAGCGCGTGAAGTAACTTACAAGTCGGACATTACCAAATAAGTCATTTCCAAGCATTATCTATATGTTTCTTGTAGATCAAATAGAAATTAATCATTAGTTCAAAATTTGCACACTCTCGAATAGAGGGAAGAAGAAAACATAAAAATTTATAAACAGAAAACAAGAACATCTATCAGTATGGGATTTTATATATCTTCATCATTCTAAAGCACGCCCTTTCGAAAAAAATAGAAAAAGAAAACAGAAATAACAGGCCTTTAAGAGAAGGAACCTCCGTATTTCGTCTTAAACATGAATTAGAAGAGCTTCCCCATACTTATTCTCACCCTCTTCCCCCCTCCCCCACTCCCCTATTGCCCCAGCCCTCCCCACTTACCGTCCTCCTTTATTCAAGAAGCTGGGAAGACCCATCATCCTATAGGGGCCAGCCGCTCGCTGGACGCGTCCCAAAGGAGTTTCGGAAGACTAAAAACAGTTTCAGGATAGCGTCTGGTTATGGCACTTTAGGGGAGAAGGGAACTCTCGCTATTTACGCGTGGGAATTCCTTTGCACCGTGGCCAACTCTTCTTACTTGCTTATTAAAGTCATCTTCTCTCTCCCCACCTCCCCTCTCCCCACCTCCTACCTTTATCTCTTTTGTAACTTCTGTTTCTGGTAATCTTCACGTAATATTCCAGTGATCTATATGGGCAAAGGCGTAGCCTACTACTTGCTAGAAAAAACAAGCAAGTAACGGCTGTTTTTTTTTTTTTTTTTCTTCTGAAAATTTACATCATTAAATGAGAATCCCCTTGTTGCCGCAAATCGTTCATTGAGGGTTATTTTGTACAAATGAAATATATTCCAAACTAATCAAATAAAAGTCCCTGGGTTTTACCTTATTATTACTGTTATCATTCACATCGAACAAGCGGAAAAACACATTAAATTGCTCAGCAAACCTCATCAGAAAGAAGAACCACATAACAAATAAGAAGTAAAAATGCGCCGAAGAAACTTCGGCGCAATCGAGTTTTCTGTACAGTTTATAATACTGTATGAGTCGTGGCCCATGAAGCTTTCAGCCAAGGCCCGGTGGTGGCCTGTCCTATATCGCCGCCACTCGCACGATTATGTCTAACTTTAACCTTAATTAAAATAAAAACTACTGAGGCCAGAGGGCTGCAATTTGGTATGTTTGATGATTGGAGGGCGGATGATCAACATACCAATATGCAGCCCTCTAGCCTCAGTAGCTTGTAAGATCTGAGGACGGACAGACAAAGCCGTCACAATGGTTTTCTTTTACAGAAAACTAAAAAGTATAAACAAATCAAGAAAAAGTAACACAAGCAGGGAAGAAGAACAACTGTCAACGGGGTCATTTCACCTTTATTCCAAACAGAAAAAAGGAAAGAAGAAAGAAGAGCATTCAGTAGTGTACCTTCTCCGAGGCCGCATTCTGTAATCTCCAAAAATCACTCTTCTTTCGAATGTGTATGTGTCTGCGTTACCAGAATATCTTGAGAACGAGTGAACTGAATTTGATGAATATTTGGCTGATCTATTCGTCAGGTGACCTAAGAATGATCAATGTTTTGGAGCCATTGGCTTAATTAAAAGTCAGATGGCTTCTGTGTATGCAAGCTGTCCAATTTTCCCCCAATCCTCCTTTATTCCTGACATAAACGCATAGATACACAAGCATGCAACCTCTTTCTGACGATTAAAAAAAGTATATAAGGAAAATGGGGCCTGGCTTTGGCAGTGAATGAAAATCATTTTCCCCTTTTCTTTTCCTCCTACGAGAGGGTACAGGGACATCCGTCCTATGGGGACACTGGTGTTCGTTGGACGCGTTCCCGAAGGCGTTTTTGAAAGCGGGAAACCGTGTAAGAAAAGCGTCTTTCTGGAACGCTGAAGGGTTGAATGGAAATTTCTGCTTACATGTGGGGATTACTTTCCTCCATCAATAAGCTCCTTTTTACGCCATCTTCTTTGTTTATTCGTTGTTTCTTGTACCTCGTGGCTGTTTATGTAATAATTCTCTCTCTCTCTCTCTCTCTCTCTCTCTCTCTCTCTCTCTCTCTCTCTCTCTATTTACGTGCGTTAATGCCAGCGCTCTACTTCAGAGATTCTATTATTATTATTATTATTATTATTATTATTATTATTATTATTATTATTATTATTATTATTTCAGTAGATGAAACCTGTTTACATGAACAAGCACACAGGGGCCACTGACTTGAAATTCAAGCTTGCAAAAGATGTTGGTTTCAACCTCCCACCGCAGACCCCACACAGCAGCAGTAACTGATTATGATACAGAGCCAGTGATTTATATCAAAATATTTCTCTCTCTCTCTCTCTCTCTCTCTCTCTCTCTCTCTCTCTCTCTCTCTCTCTCTCATTACCTGCACACTCATCTGACAGAGATTAAAAAGAAACTCATAGCAAGATTTGAAATTGGTGTCACGTCACTTTCCGGCTACTGAGTTTTGTATGCCCAAATCTCCTATTTCTGCAATACTACAACATAAACAGACCATCAAAGGAGCTGATGCTGCGAAGAGTGAAAGCTCTTACAAAATAAAAAGTCACAGATGGCTGAAGAGATTGAGAAATTGTTGCCTGTGATGGTGTTTCTGAGGCCATCATTCGTGTAAGGCGAAATAACAGTTTGTGGCACTAGGCTGTGAGACAGTGCAGCACCTGAACAGTGTGGGCATGATGCTACTCTGTAAAGTGAGTAGCATGCGCTAACTTTTGCGTGGAGGCACTGGAGGTGCTAACGTACTTCCTTGTCGAAATAGATCCAATTGGAGGTGGTCAAACGATACATACATACATACATATATATATATATATATATATATATATATATATATATATATATATATCGTTGTGGTAAGTGCCATCAGTACACCTCATGTGGTGCACTATACGCATTACTTTTGGTCTTTGCAGCGCCCCTTCGGCCCCTAGCTGCAACCTCTTTCATTCCTTTTACTGTACCTCCATTCATATTATCTTTCTTCCACCTTACTTTCTACCCTCTCCTAACAATTGATTCATAGTGCAACTGCTTTGAGGTTTTCCTCCTGTTAGGCTTTTCAGACCTTCTGACTCTCAATTTCCCTCTCAGCGCTGAATGACCTTATAGGTCCCAGCGCTAGGCCTTTGGCCTAAATTCTGTATTCTATTCTATTCCATGATATAGCAATTATTCAAGTCATAACTGCCATATTTTGGAAGCTGGAAACCACCTGTCAAGAAAGAGGCCCAGCCAGCAGAACCTGAAGTCCATTCATCGAAAGATCTTGAGAATGCTTGCCATGAAAGGAACCCAAATAAATATCCTTAGAAGCCGCTGCCCTCTGGACAGGACACCTTCCAATAATGATAGAACGATAGCGCTATGTATGTGGCATTACTAACATCATCTCTGTAGTTATAAGAAGCCTATTCTGTAGGCAGGCCTTATATGATGTATTTTTAAAGTTCTCTGAAAACGAGCTACGAATCGAAGAGAACATAAAGGTTTTATCAGGTAATCAAAATCCAAGAAATCCAGTGGAGCAAAAGAACAGCACTGTTGACTGTTTTTATAGATTTAGCAGGCCTTATGCCTGCACAGGCTTTTTTTACGAGCTCAGCTAGCCAGGAGATTTACTTTTGTCTGGTTCAGCATCGTGAGCCACCGACTAATAGACTAAATTCCTTGTTGATTCTTACTTCATCTCTGCTGACACTAGCATCAGTTTTGTGTCGTCTCATATTGTACCGTCCTTTTTTTTTTCAACACCAACCAAACCATGTATGAAACCAAAGGACGACAAAGGTTCTAGAACGTTAAATTCAAAACTCCAAACAAGAAAGGTCTAGGCTCACTAAAATTCATTATATATATATATATATATATATATATATATTATATATATATATATATATATATATATATATATATATATATATATATATATATATTATATATATATATATATATATTATATATATATATATATATATATATACATACTATATACATACATATATACTATATGTATGTGTATATACATACATACATACATATATATACATACACATACGTACATATATATATACACATATATGCATACATATATATATAATATATATACACATACATGCATACATATATATATATACATTATACATACATACACACTGAGAAAAGTTATGTATACATGCAAAGCGGTTATATGTACCTGTTGCTAAATATGCACATGCATATACACCTACATCACTTACGTTCCTTCTTCCTCATTGCTTTTCCTCGCCACCAATTCGTCTAGATAAATACACTCGACAAGATTCTGCGTAAAAGAATTACCATTCCTTGTATTGTGCTTCCGCCTCGAGGTAAAGAAGCTGTCGGAACTTTTCCATGGATGTCACTCTGGGTGAAGGCATCCAGGGAAAAGATGACGACACGTGCAGGGAGGAGCTGAGGGTGGAAGAAGGGAGGGAGGATGAAGATGAAGAAGAAGATAAAAAGAATAAGGGACAGAATCGCCGGATGAAAAATGATTGGATTTTATGTGGGGATGCCGATGGGACGGCAACTCAGCGTGCTTATCAAGTTGAGCCTAAACGAAAAAGGCGCTTATATAGGAAGGGATGAATGAGGGAGTAAATATAAAGAGGATATGGAGGGGAGTTGTGTGAGGACTAAAATAGGGAAAAGTTAATGAGACCATATTGTATTTAGCCTGTAAAGGCTGATGGTAAAGTTAAGTATATCTTAGTTTAACCAGACCACTGAGCTGATTAACAGCTCTCCTAGGGCTGGCCCGAAGGATTAGATTTATTTTACGGCTAAGAACCAACTGGTTACCTAGCAACGGGACCTACAGCTTATTGTGGAATCCGAACCACATTATAAAGAGAAATGAATTTCTATCACCAGAAATAAATTCCTCTAATTCTTCATTGGCCGGCTGGAGAGTCGAACGCTGGGCCAACAGCGTGCTGGCCGGGAGAGCTCTACCCACCCCTCCAATAAAGAACTAAGGCTGATGGTAATATATATATATATATATATATATATATATATATATATATATATATATATATATATATATATATAAATATGATATATATATATATATATATATATATATATATATATATATATATATATATATATAATCCTCAAACCCCTCATGAAGAAGATGACCAAGAAACGCGACCGCCAGATCCATCGCCAAACGGGAGCTAATGAGGCCAAAAACCACTAGGGAATTTGGTCATTCTCCTCCTTCTTAAGAAACGCCACCTCCATAACATCGGAGGCCTACATGCCACACCTTTATGTTTTGTATATATACCATTGTAACTTTCCACCTGTCCATATTCTACCAGTGAACAGGGGCACAGAAGTTAGTGCCCGAAATATATGGTTTCAACGTTTAAATAGTGTTTTATGGGCCTTCTTATATTCATATTACACTGTAGTATTACAGGAAAGACATTCATATATATATATATACATATATATATACATATATATGTGTGTATGTATATGTATATGTATATATATATATATATATATATATATATATATATATATATATATATATATATATATATATATATATATATGAGAGAGAGAGAGAGAGAGAGGAGGAGGAAAGGTACCCGCGGACTCATCGAAAGAATGACAGGGTAGGGAAATTATACTGCAATGTGAAGATAAAATTTGAATAGGAAAATAGGTACAGAAAAATAAAGACAATAACCTCTTCCACGCTAAAAAAAAAAATCCTCTCTATCTCTCTACATTTTGCAAACAGATTCCAACTTCCTCTCTCTCTTTAAGAAGTATAAGACAACGATTTCCCCCACCCATACCCTCTCTCTCTCTCTCTCTCTCTCTCTCTCTCTCTCTCTCTCTCTCTCTCTCTCTCTCTCTCTCCTTCTGAATAACAGAAATACCCTTCAACTAGAAATGGAACAGACAGAATAGAACAAATGAATGACGCGAATTCATATGGGAAATACCTCAGACATATTTTACGGTATTTGACATCACCAGCCGGGCCGCACCAAGAGAGAGAGAGAGAGGAAAGAATAGGTATGAACTGGAGAAGGGTAATAAAAGTAGAACGAATAGGTGAAGACATAGATGGGTATCTTGCGATCCACTGATATTTAAATCGTATTATGTCATATTTTTAATGTCCTTGTTCATTTGTTCGATTATTCTGCTCATTTATCCTCTTCGGTATTCTATGTATTGTGTAGGTATCCTTTTACATACATACATATATTTTTCTTTTCATTTACTTTTAAATTCACTGTCCTTTTTTCTTCGCCTCTTTCTCTTCACAGACCCTGCTGTGTTGTTTCTCATTTACTTGTTTTTCATTTATTCGGACCCCAGTTTTTTTTTGTACTTATTTCTCTTCCTTTTTATCACTCCGTCGACTGGTGTTATTGTCTTATTTTCCTTTATTTATTTTATGTTTACTTATGCTTTCATCCATTTCTGTTCTTGTTCGCGGTTGGTGGTCTCTTTCCATTTGTTCATTTAGATTTCTCTATATTCTTCTCTACCTTTCACTTCCCTTTCATTCTCTCCCTCTGTAGGACCTCCACAATCTCCCTGAGGATGTCGTGCAATTGGAACTGCACAAACTCAAGCGAAAATGCAGCGCATTACTACCCTAATACTATTCTCAGTGCCTTTTAATACATTCATATCTATTTATTAATTTATTAGTTTATTTTTCTTTAATAATTGAGATCTATTCTTTCTTTGTTTCCCTTTACCGTCTCTTACTTCCTAACGAACACCATGTTCTTTGGAAGCTTGAATTTCAAGTCAGTGGCCCCTTTGGTAGGCTTCTTCCATACGCATAGGGTTCATCCTCTGAATAATAATAATTCTGCGGTTCTCACTTCCCTTTCATTCTCTCCCTACGTAGGATCTCCACAGGACGGGCTGCTCGCTCTTCTGCGGAGAGGAAGCGGAGGACAACCAAGCCATGCTCAAACGTGTCCTCCTGGCCTACGCCCGCTGGAACAAGGGCGTCGGATACTGCCAGGGCTTCAACATGCTGGCTGCCATCATTTTGGAGGTCATGGAACGTCAGGAGTCGGATGCTCTGAAGGTAGGTGTTGTGGTCTGTCTGTCTGTCAAGGTCAGTGTCTGTGTGGGTGTGTTTGAATCGTTTATCAAGGTCAGTGTCTGTGTTTGTGTGTTTGAATCGTTTATCAAGGTCAGTGTCTGTGTGTGGCATTTTGAATCGTTTATTCAGTGTCTGTGTTTGTGTGTTTGAATCGTCTATCAAGGCCAGTGTCTGTCTGTCTGCCTGGTTGAATAGTCTGTCTGTCAAGGTCAGTGTCTGTCTGTCTGCCTGGTTGAGTAGTCTGTCAGGTCAGTGTCTGTCTGCCTGTTTGAACTGTCTGCCTGTCTGTCAAGGTCTGTGTCTTTCTGTCTGCCTGTTTGAATTATCTGTCTGTCAGGGTCAGTGTCTGTCTGTCTGCCTGTTTGAATTGTCTGTCTGTCAAGGTCAGTGTCTGTCTGTCTGCCTGTTTGAATCGTTTGTCTGTCAAGGTCTGTGTCTGTGTGTCTGCCTGTTTGAAATGTCTGTCCGTCAAGGTCAGTGTCTATCTGCCTGCCTGTTTGAATTGCCTGCTTCTCAAGGTCAGTGTCTGTCTGTCTGTTTGAATTGTCTATCTGTCAAGGTCAGTAGTGTCTGTCTGTTTGTCTGTTTGAATTGACTGTCTGCCAAGGTCAGTGTGTCTCTTTGTCTGTTTGAATTGTCTGACTGTCAAGGTCAGTATCTGTCTGTCTGTTTGAATGTCTGTTTTTTCACATGCGCACACAGACACAAGCGCAATGTTTCTTATCCATACGCTTCTTATATGTGTACTGTTCGCATGTATGTCTGCATTTAAATATAGATATTTAAATATAAGTATGTGTCAGGACCTAGCTGTGAACAAATACCAGCAGTAGCTGGAAAATCAAGAGAAGGGCGAAGTACTAGCATCATCATGCTTCAAGACTTTCTCAGAACAGGAAAGCTCTCTGCCATTATAGCCACACCTTTTCCAGAAGGTGCATTGTACACACAAGACGCGTATATATATATATATATATATATATATATATATATATATATATATATATATATATATATATATATATATATATATATATATATATATATATATACAAGCTCTTCATCTCAGCCTCATGTTCCAGGTGATGATCTACCTGATCGAAGGCGTCCTGCCGGAATCCTACTTCGCCAATAACCTCCGCGGGTTGAGTGTCGACATGGCAGTCTTCCGCGACCTTCTGCGCCTCCGGCTGCCTCATCTCTCGAGGCATCTGGAACACCTTCAGCACGATGCCGCAGATCTGGCCACAGGCAGGGACCCCGTTTGAGTAAATTAAAGGGTAAAATAAAAGGTCCAGGAACACAAAAGCGAGCGGAGATTTCCATTATTTCTGAAGCGACGTGCAGTCTGTATAGATACTGCTCGAACATTAAGTCAATCCTTTGAAGAAAAGTAAAAACTTAGGAAAGCATAGATGCAAAACAGTTTTTATCTCAAAAAGTATTTTTAAATTTATATCTTAGAAATTGGAAAAAAAAACACAAAATACCTCCTTTTAAAAAGTTAATGTGGATCTATAATATTTGTATTGTTATTACGATCGTCGTTATTATTATTTTCAACAATGTTTTATTGATGTCATTTTATCGTGTTTTATAATAATGTTATTGTAATTTTGTACGATTTTGCTGGATGCTTCATAATATCCAAACGAAGGATATCAGTTTAGCATTCACTGAATGTTGAATGATAGAAGTATAGAGCTTAGCGTCTCACATGCTGATTCAGATCTCTGCCATGTAAGGTCTATATTATAGGGACTTTAGTTCGGTTGCCCTTGAATTTGGACTTCTGAAATTCCATTGCCTTAATGCCATTTAGAATTTTATGAAGAGTATTACGAGTTTTGCATAATGAATCAGTCAGTTACTTCAGCCACGGCCTTACAGGGAATGGGAATATAAAATTTGGCCTAAAGGCCAACCGCTGGAACCTATGAGGTCATTCATCGCTGAAAATAATGTTGAAACAATTGTTAGGAGAGGGTGGAAAATAAGATAGAAGAAAGAGAATATGAACGATCATACAGCAAAAGGAATGAAAGGAGTTGCAGCTAGGGGTTGAAGGGTTGCTGCAAACAACTTTTAAATTGCAAGTTGTATTCAGACGACAACTTTTTAAGCGCTACAAATGGTGGAAATGTAAGTCACAATCATATTCATTTCAGAAAACAAGAAACCTTTTTTAACAGTTTCTTTGAGAGAAATCCAATAGCAATGATAGAAATGTAATATTTAGAAAAATCTTGATTGAATTTATTTTTAAAAAAATACAATAAGCCTACTTTAAACATTTCTTCCTAATAGATTAATTGATTTGAATATAACTCGCTTGCCTTTGTAGCAGGGAAGTTATATTCAGATCAGTTAATGAGTTAGTAAGAAATGTTTAAAGTAGGCTTATTCTATTTTTTTAAGAATAAACTCAATCAAGAATTTTTAAAAATAACATTTCTCTTATTGTAGCCTATTTGTATTTCTCTCAAAGAAACTATTAAAAAGGTTTCTTATATACAAAAAATGGAAAAACGTAATTTTAGTTTTCTGACAAAAAACTATTGTGCCGGCTTTGTCTGTCCGTCCGCACTTTTTCTGTCCGCACTTTATCAGTCCGCCCTCAGATCTTAAAAACTACTGAGGCTAGAGGGCTGCAAATTGTCACGTTGATCATCCACCCTCCAATCATCGAATATACCAAATTGCAGCCCTGTAGCCTCAGTAGTTTTTATTTCATTTAAGGTTAAATTTAGCCATAATCGTGCTTCTGGCAACGATATAGGATAGGCCACCACCGGCCCGTGGTTAAAGTTTCATGGGCCGAGGCTCATGCGGCATAATACCGAGACCACCGAAAGATAGATCTGTTTTCGGTGGCCTTGATTATACGCTGTAGCGTTGTAAAGAAAACTCAATTGAGCCGAAGAAACTTCGACGCATATTTTACTTGTTTAATATTTGTTTTAATTCACGTAAGAACAATATAAATTTTTAAAAAACACTTTTCAAAAAGCTTATACTAGAACGCATTCAAGGAAAAATAAAAATTTGAAAAGATCTTTCTTAAAAAGAATGTTTGTATTCAGCTAAGGAAAATAAACAAATATGAAATTATACAATATTTACATCGCTGAAAATTCCTTTCAGACGAAACTGGATTTATGGAGGTCAGGCCTTTCGCTTTCCCAGATTGAGTGAATTTGAATTTCTATACATCCAAGATTAGCATAAAACACGTGTTTTTGTTTTGACACATTACTGTATTCTACGATGCTATGTGTATATATGTGTGTATATATATATATATATATATATATATATATATATATATATATATATATATATATATAATATATATATATATATATGTGTGTGTGTGTGTGTGTCTGGTCACTCTGTTCTCGGTACTGCCTTGTTGACAGATGTAACCAAGTCCACCTATTATCGACCTAATCACACCAACGCTACGTACTAAAGCAGATAATAAACGTAAGTAAAATCATATTAATCCCGTTAGTACCCAATTAGTAAACCTTCAAAACACATAACTAAAGCTGCCACGTTTGGAACACTCTTCTTATTTCCGTGTTCCCCGACTCTGGCGATCGTCGATACTTCGAGAGCGCTTCTTTGGTTATGTTCGAGGTGAGTCCCCTGTCTTCTTCTTTTACTCCGTCTTCTTCTTCTTCTTCTTCTTTTCTTCTTCTTCTTCTTCTTCTTCTTCTTTGAATAATGGAATATAGCTCCTCGTTTCGAAAACATATTATGAGTCTAGAGAGCAGGCTGACGAGAATGATTCAGATCCGGAAGCCAAAGTGAAATCGAATCCCATCGAACTGCTGTAACTTCATCTTGGACGAGTGAAGTTGGATCTAGTTAGCTGCTTGCAACTCTGAAGCACGCGAGGAACGGTTTGATTTCAGCTGCCATGAGAGCGCGTTTCCTTTGTAAAAATAGAATGGTCCCCAACTAATCTGTTTATAATCAAATTTCAAGCAACCGATTTTGACGTGCGTGTCTGACAGACTGACTGCTCATGACAGAAGTGCGTTTTAAAACCAAATGAGAATTGTCGTGATTTCCATCAGTTATCTTTCGAAATCCTCTCTTCTCTATGCTACTCACAGTCAGATGATTCTTCTTACAAGTGTCTGCTGGCCTTTTTGACTTGACTTTTGCACAGATGCTATTTGTGTCGATCTAAGAACCATCTCAATTTAGATGCAGATTAAACATCTTTTTAGGGGAATTTCTTCAAATTGAATTTCTATCCTTTTTCTAGGACTTCTAGACCTTCTTGCAATCATTTCTAACGCTGGAGCTTAGTTCCCAACCTATCAGCATTACTCTGTTATAAATTGAAACGGCAAAATGTATTTGTAGGGTATAACATAGTTTAACTAATTCCATTTCAAAGGATCGGGGTACTGTTCAAACTCAACAGCTGTTTCCGCTCGTGTACTTCTTGCTTGCTTCTCCGTCTCTTTGGAGTCATATCCGTGTACCTGAGTTACTGGCGTGAACACAAAAGAATAAATTTGCCAGTAGATTCTGCTGCAATAAAGTTTCATTAGAATCATAACCGCAGATGAGTAACGAAAAATTTTATTCGATACACCTTATTTTATTTCCTAGTTATCTTCAAAGGAAATGAGAGTATCGCATCAAAGAACTTTTCCGCTGATTGAAAATTCAGCTAGAGTCAGCGGGTTCCGAGGCTGAAAGATAATTTGTCAGTTAGGCCTAATGGAAGTTGGAGGTTGATGAGAGGTTAATCAATTATGAGACTAAGAGGCAGAGGGGTTTCAAGGATGCTTTTGAGTCTAGGTTCTGCCTGGAGAACCCCGTTACAGGTTACAGTTATTGTTATTATTATTATTATTATTATTATTATTATTATTATTATTATTATTATTATTATTAAGATGAACCCTACTCATATGGAACAAGCCCACAGGGGCCATTGACTTGAAATTATTATTATTATTATTATTATTATTATTATTATTATTATTATTATTATTATTATTATTATTATTCCGAAGATGAACCCTATTCATATGGAACAAACCCAAATTATTATTATTATTATTATTATTATTATTATTATTATTATTATTATTATTATTACTAGGGGCCATTGAACTTGAAATTCAGGCTTCCAAATTATTAATTATATTATGGTTTTTTATTATTATTATTATTATTATTATTCATTCGAAATCAAAATCGAAAGCAGTGAGATCAAAACCAAACTTGTAGTTAGTTACTATTCGCGCCAAGGCCTGGAGTAAATTTAAGCAGAAGGTGTTGATGCCTTAACTTTAGGTCTTGTTCTTTTAAGAAATTTTCGTGTTGGAATTTCTGTGGATGTCTTTTTTCCTCCTCTGCCACCCACTTTTTTCACCTTTTTTTGGGGAGGAGGGTCCTATCTGCCATTCTTTCCTAAATTTCTAAACACTTGACCAAACTTGGTTAGATTTGCTGGAAAGGGATTATGAATGGTGATCTAAACGATGACCTACACCCTTGAAATAAATTAAAAGTACTACAGATTGAAAATACATTGCAATTGACGGTCGCCATAGAGTAAAAATTCAGAGCATAGCGTTGCAGAGTTGCCAATCACTTGCCACTGCAACTGAGGTGAGACTTCCTCGGTTAGTAACAAATCTCCTATTGTCAGCCAATGTCTCCTGTGTGCTCCTAGTCCCCTCTACGGTTCGTTAAAACTGATCCGCTGAAATCACCATTCATTTGCGGATTGGAAACCATACCGGATAATAGCCCCCTGTGGGTTTCGATTTTCCAATTACATCCAGGACGACGAGTATAATGAACTCTTTTTCTTTTTTTCTCAGGAATTTTAGAAGGTTTTCTCAGAAGAAAGATGATCGGATTTAATGGCTTGTTTGTTTCTCGATTTTTTTTTTTTTTTTTTTTTAGCAGTCCGGAAATCACTAAGCGATTTATTTCTGTCATTAATGGTATCATACCAACGAAGGGTATCGATGTTCTAAGCACGTTGTAGGGTTATATTTCTGCGCATGGAGGTCAGTACATACATATCTATAATTATATATATATACATATATATACATATATATATATATATATATATATATATATATATATATATATATATATATATATATATATATATATATTATATATATATAATATAAATAAATATATATATATATATATATATATATATATATATATATATATATATATATATATATATGTATATATACCGTATATTGTGTGTGTGTGTATGAAATTGAATGTCACAAACATCCACTAACGTGATGTTCAGTTGTAAAGAAATTAAACAGAAACAAGATAGGAAGCACAAGTGGGAATAAGTGGAAGAGGAAGAATTGTAAAACAAAAAAAAACGCATTTTATTCTGATCTTAATATTGGAGAATTAACTAATTACCTTGACAGAGAGGGTTGACTTTAGAGCAGTTCAAGTGGTAAGTTGAAATTGTAGACATCAAGTTCAAAGGATTACGCATGTTGAGATATGGCCATTACGTGATGAACAGACATGCATCTGAGTGTGTTCATGCCACTGTTGCATCCGTTTATACGTACACATATACTTGCACGCATAGAAGGATAGTTCATCATCCTTCAGATACTCTGTAGTTCAAGAACGAAAGATGTTGCCCGGAAGGTACTCTGTAGTTCAGGAATTAGATATAGAAGAGAGAGTGAGAGAGAGAGACAGAAATTTTATTCTCATTGGCTGTGTAACAGAGTCCACCTCCCTCAGATTACAAGTTCTTTTTCTGTGTCCTTGATCTGTGTAGTTCCTCGTGTGGTTAACTTGGCCAGTTTTCCCTGAATGCTGTGACCAGTTTCCCCTGAATGCTGTGACAACGAACGCGCTTCTTTGTGGGGAATCTTTACAATCAGCTTTGCACAGACCAGCATTATTTTACACTAGAGTAATGCACAATTGTAGGACGTGAAGGTGTTAAACGAGCACGAGCAAGCACTACTTCGGTATTGACACGAACCACAAAAAAAAAAATAGTTGGATATTTAGCTCTAAGTATGGTAATCAAAGTTAAAAGTGTGATACTTCCGTACATGTCACAACCCCACTGTCAGCCACAGAAGCTCTTGCCTACAGCTTCTCATCCTCTCCCCCCTTTTTTTTCCAGGAACGTGTTACGAGCCTCCTCTGACCAACGTGTTTACCATGCAGTGGTTCCTCACGCTCTTCAGCAACTGCCTCCCAAGAGAGATCGTCATGAGAGTGTGGGATCTGACGTTCTTGCACGGAAACGAAGTTCTGCTGAGGACGGCCCTCGCTATTTGGGACGGCCTGGCAGCGTGAGTGGAGAGTTGACATTATTATTATTATTATTATTATTATTATTATTATTATTATTATTATTATTATTATTATTGTGATGAAGCTTATTCGTTTTCGAGAGTAACGCTGCCATTATATATTTTCTCAATTTTTTTCGGACTTTTAATTTCTTCTCACTTATTTTCAGACTTCAGTTTCTTCTCAATTTTTTTTTCAGACTTTAATTTCTTCTTAATTTTTATCAGACTTTTCATCATATTGAACAGCACCATCTCTTGATTGTTGTGTGCATACCTCTGACGTATTTCTCAAGGTCGAAACCCTACTTTTATCCTAAATTGCCAAATTTTAGCATGAAATAACCTACTGCTATTTTACTTATAACCAACTTTTCATAATTTAAAAGTTGCATCACTGGTGCTCGTAAATGAAGGGACAATTCTGGTGAGAGGCTGCATACATGCGCTCAAAAACTCAATTGCAAGACAGGAAAATACCTGATGCAGACAGAACCTCTGTACAGGGGCCAAACTCCTTTCATATCAGAAGGTTCAGCTCTAAAAGGAACGATTCTCACGTATTCCTAATTGTTCCGAGTTTATAGCAGATATCAGTGTAACCATCATGAGGAAAAATACGTGGCTTTATGGAAAGTTTTATTTTATTTTATTTCTCATTTTATTTTTATTTTTTTTTTGTTTTCTTTTTCGTCTAAAGTAGTGAATTTGATGGAGATTATTTACGATAAATTTAGTACATAATAAAGCGATTACTGACTGCTGTTGGTGATATTTGAACATATGTTTTGCTTTCAGTTAATTGTTATTACTATTATCATTTTTATGAAGACTTTTTGTTTTCAGTAAGTGTTATTACCATTATCATTTTTATGAAGACTTTCTCATAAAAAGGTCAAATAGACAAAAAGGACAATTAGAAGAAAATTATTATTATTATTATTATTATTATTATTATTATTATTATTATTATTATTATTATTATTATTCATATAGAGCAAGCCCACCACAGGGGCCACTGACTTGAAATTCCAGCGTCCAAAGGACATGGTGTTCATTCGTACTAAGTAACAGAAAGTAATGGGAAATACAGAAAGAGGGGCCCACTTATTAGAAAAACAGGCAAATTAACAAATTAATAAATAAATAAAAAATGTAAGTAAAATATTAAAATACAAGTTTCCCCCTAGAATGTAAAAAGTCATTTTTCACTGTCGCGCGCTGCTTTCAGCTATAATCGACATCCCTATTCACGCTGTTCCCTCAGACTCCTGCTTCACTGACAGCCAAAA
The DNA here is from genome assembly GCF_040412425.1 of Macrobrachium rosenbergii. Taxonomy (NCBI): domain Eukaryota; kingdom Metazoa; phylum Arthropoda; class Malacostraca; order Decapoda; family Palaemonidae; genus Macrobrachium; species Macrobrachium rosenbergii. The sequence continues at coordinate 30,684,624 of NC_089789.1, forward strand.
AAGAAAAAAAAAGATGTAGAAAGGAATTGCCAGGAAATGAGTTGGGTTCGTAGACGGTGAATGGATGAATGTCATTCACTTTAGCTGCTAAGTTTACAGGATGGTATTATTATTATTATTATTATTATTATTATTATTATTATTATTATTATTATTATTATTATTAGTAGTAGTAGTAGTAGTAGTAGTAGTAGTAGTAGTATTCAGAAGGTGAGCCCTATTGATATGGAATAAGCCCACAGGGGCCATTGACTTGAAATTCAGGCTTCCGAAGAATATGGTGCTCACTAGGAAGTAAGAGAACGTAAAGGGAAGTACAGTATTATTATTATTATTATTATTATTATTATTATTATTATTATTATTATTATTATTATTATTGTGAGTAATAAAAATCCACAATTATATAGTAAATATATTACTATGTAAAATAAACCAAAGACTTTCGGTGTTCCTCATCAGTGTTAACGTTTACTATATTTGTGGATTTTTATTACTCAGATTGTTTTTCACGAAATTGTGAATCTATTATTATTATTATTATTATTATTATTATTATTATTATTATTTCGGAAGAAAGCCCTCTTTCAACAAACGTCATTAAAAAGAATGGCTGCCTCGACGCCGTTGAATTTATATGGCAATTCATCATTATCAGCTGTTATATAATTTACTTGTTGCTACAAAGAAACATATTTGAGAGATTGAGAAACTACAGTATACACTCAGCGGCATCCAGACGGCTGTCATTATTATTATTATTATTATTATTATTATTATTATTATTATTATTATTAAAACCAGCTATAAACCAAACCTAAAGATCATGCGAATCTCTCATGTTTTTACTGATAGTTTTTATTTATTAAAATATGCAAACATTCTTTCATAAGCCTAAAACCATTATTTTGAAATGTGCTAATTTCTATAATTACGCAGTAATTCCAAAAGGTCATTAATTCGCAAGGAATAAAGTAACAAATGTAACAGAAAAAAAGATACAACGAAGAGGAAAATAAATAAAAATTGAATAAGATATCAGAGTCAAAGGATAAAAAATTCAATAAGATATCAAAGTGAAAGGAGAAACTAAGAGATAAGCAGCAAATATTTCAGAAATAGATAGATGAGTGAATGGATAGATTAAAAGAAAACTTTCCCTGCCGGCGTTATCATCCGGTAATTTTGAACTATTTTTAAGTTTAGTTCGAGAGAGATATTGGTATTGCTCTGCCAGAATTCTAGGCTTTATTGAAGGGCTTCATTATAAAACCACATCAGTCACAGGGCAAAAGGACCACTGTTAGAATAGCGGTACAAAAACGGCCCTTGCATTTAAAGTCCTGTGCGCACTGCGGTGTTTGGTTAAATTTGTTAACATTACAAACGATTTAGATCATCATATATATATATATATATATATATATATATATATATATATATATATATATATATATATATATATATATATATATATATATATATATATATATATATATATATATATATATATATATATATATATATATATATAATATATATATATATAAAACATATATATATATATTTATATATACATTATATATATATATATATATATATATATATATATATATATATATATATATATATATATATATGTATGCATGTATGCTTCTCTGTTTCAGCCATTAATCCTGGTCATCCTCAGGCCTGCATCAGATTCACAATGGAACTAAATTCTAATATATAATTGAGTACAGCCAAAAATTACTTAAAAACCAGAATTGAAAATGAATCTTGAGAAATTTAACACAAAATTTACACACACACACGCACACGCACATTATATATATATATATATATATATATATATATATATATATATATATATATATATATATATATATATATATATATATATATATATATATATATAATATATATATATATATATATATATATATATATATATATGTCTGTATGTATATACTGTATATATATATGTATATACAATATGTATGTATAGACTTCATTATACATTTATAAGCATTTTGTTCTGGCATGCATCTGTGCGCATGTGTCTGTGTATGAGTAAGTGCACTTATCGGCAGCTAGTCAGTAAAAGTCATGACCTTGAAACACCAGTCTGTTCGTATGCAACCGCAGATAGCAGTCAGCTAGTGACATCCCATTGTTGGAAGTCGAAAGCCTCGTCTGAGAGAAGTTTCTCGTTGATGTCACTGAAATGAGAACTCTTCACAAAATAGGTGATGGAACTATAAGTTCTACGAATTTTATCCAGACATACTAAAACTTGTGAAATATATTCGATGAACTGATGACTGTTATCAACATCATGAATATTTGGGACGTTTAGAACCTATAGTAACTGTTTGATGACAAACTGCTTGACATAGTTACACAATGTTCTCAAGTGTGGACTGTTGATGTATTTAGCAAGGACAAAAAAAGTTATGTACTCTGTCCAGTACACAGGAAACCCACATACATTGGCAGATGCCAGATTATCATAAGAAAATGTGAGCGCAGTGTCACCAACCACAGTATATTTTAACTGGTAAATGGATCACATCTGGCAAAGATTATTTAAACAGTTAAAATATAAGATAACTTACTGAAAGTAAACTGATGAATTAATTGCAAATATTTCTGTTGTCAAGGAAGACCACCACGTTGCCTATGGCACCTCCTTCAGAGAACAACTGCAGGCTTTAGAGAAGTCTTTAAGAAACGATCCACTTACTTTGGCATTATAAAATCTGTCTTTAGGATCTTTTGCCACCTCGTGCTGACTCTGTCCAAAAGAATGAAAAATATTTGGTTTGCATCTCTCTCCAAGCAAATACGGTCGGCCAGTAAGGCAAGATTTGACTAACTTGTAACAACTTTGGCAGTCTTTGCTTCTATGTAAGGGTTCTCTTCAGTATACAAAAGCTGCTCTGTCCTTTGTCAAAAACAGGTGGTATAGTAAAGTACTGTTTGCAGAGCCATTCCAGCGATGATACCATACAGTAACAAGACAGTGAAGAATTGAAAGCAAAAAAAAACTAAAAATATTATATTTGCCACTTCAAGTAACATCTATCAAAGAAAAAGTCACTTATGATATTACCTTAGGGGTCATTCTCTTTTTTTTCTGTCTGCTCAGAGTCAGCTGGCCCTTGTCATGCTGCATCACCATAAATAAAAAATATAGCACTTCCTGTTATCCAGCACCCTCTGTTACTTTTTTGGCTACGTCATAAATTCCCATTTGTGTGTAACAAGTTTCCATTTCCATCTGTTACACAGAGGCATTTGCCCTCTGAACATAATACCTACAAAGAGTAGAAAACACAAACATACATATTTCCTTCCAAGAGACATAACTAAGATACACCTCATCCTTTTGGAGAGAGTCCTGCAGTAAAAGGCGTGACACTTTTGCAGCGTTTCTCCAGAAATACATTGATTCGTATGAACGCGTATTCGTAGGCTTTATTTTCCATTAAATAGTTTAGTGCAGACGTAGGCTTAAAAGACGAATAGAAATCGTCGATCGCGAGCCACTGAATATACCACTAATATACATATATATATATATATATATATATATATATATATATATATATATATATACTGTATATATATATATATATATATATATAGGTGTGTGTGTGTGTTGTGTGTGTTCATGATACTCATGGGATTGCATCCCTCAGACTAAGCCTTCTTTTTTAATTTACTTTTAAATTTCAGGAATTATTCCAACGCTAAGACAAAGGGTCCGCATTTAAACAGCAATTTCTTCTGACCTCTGTTGCTAATTATCCCCCTTTTGCTCACCACCGAACATCTCAATATTCCAGTCAAAAGTTTCTTATCAGTCTCTAAACTCTTACATTTAAAAATGCATTACAGTTCCCCTATAACCATCTTTAATAACTACTGACTTCAGTCTCATAAATATATATTCTTTTCTTAGTATATTCAAGTTAGGTTTTCGTCAGTATAGTTCTGTATTTACCTTCACCTCCTCTTACTTCTTCCTAATGAACACCATATTTTTCGGAAGCTTGAATTTCAAGTCAGTGGCCCCTGTGAGCTTGTTTCATACGAATAGAGTTCATCTTCTGAATAATAATAATAATAATAATAATAATAATAATAATAAGAGTCTAGGGCTGTATGTATTATAACATGCACACGTTCAACACATAGATTGCACAGCATGGGCAGAAATAAGAAGAGTAACATAAAATGGAACATATTGTGTAAATAAACAATAAAGAGATAATTAATAACCTACAGAAAGAAATAAACCTGATAGTTGAAGATCCAATTTGTGAACCAACCAGAACAGGAGAAGACAAGGAGGAAAATTCCAAAGCTTTGCAGCAGAGGCGAAGAAGTACACATAAGCTGGGCATTTGAGGAATTACTGACTTTTATGGAGCAAATGGGGTATAGGCTAAGTGCTGATTTATATTTTGAAGCCAGCAGTTGAAGAGAGGCAAGAAAGGAGTTTTGTCATGATAAGAAACAAATAAAAAACTTTTAAAAAATACTTCATACAGAGACAGATATTGTCAGACTAAAGATTTAATGACAGGGATTAAAGAAAAATAAACTAGTGTTGAAGCTTTTGCAATTACGATTTATTCGCACATATATATCTAGATTCAGCCAGACTTGTGCAAGCACGGGCTCTTGCTCTTCAGAAGCCCGTAAAAACTCACATAAAAGATATATTTAATGACTGTGATTTTAGAAATCAGATTCTTATTTCTCCATTACCTAAATGTAAAGCAAAACTTTTAGTGTTTAACAAGAATTATCTTAATTGTAAAGATAACTTTAGCCTGAATTTTTCAATGAAAAAATACCTAAAAAAAAAAAAAAAAAAAAAAAGTAAACTGATAACCTATAAAATTTCATAAAAAATAGTAAAAACTCATTCAGCAACTTAATACGATCGCTCCATTCAAGAATGCTACAACCTTAGGGCTCTCCTTAAAAACTTTGTTTTGACACACAAGCACGAAAAACAAGAAAAAAAATATTCCCCGACTTGATATCTCAAACTTTAACGAAGCCACTAAACTTAGAAGCTCCTTCATATGCCCGAGTCCTACTTCTGGAAATGGCCCCCATTACCCTGTTTTTGACTGGTCGCCAAAACTTGGAGGTGAAGTCAAATTACGCGTTTTCTTTTCGTATTTGGTAGGAGGCTTTTTCCATCCCTCCCCCTCCCCCCCCCCCCACTTCCTCCTTCGCGCTCTCAGAAGGTAGAGAAGGAACACGAAAGCACAAATATCCCATCAGTAGAGGAAACATCGAAACATTCATTCATTTCTAACTAGAATAGAAATTTGATGTTGGAAACGATTTTTCTATGTTCAAAAGGTTCACCTTAATAGATTCTTTGGGGGTCTTACTTTATGATAAGCAACAAAGTCCACATGTTATATAGATATGCACTTGAATATTTTCTAGTCGCCTTTACAGTCAACAGTAATTCCACATGCAGTAGTTCCTAACCTAAACTGACTACTTTACTCTACCCCTGATATTGAATTTAAGGGATTTATCTAAAGATGTATCACATTTGAAATGGCAACATAGCAGAAGGAATACTCATAATAATGTTGCTGATACGTACATAAGTTGAGGTCCCGGAAGTTCAGATGCCACTCGTATTTGTTATTTTTCTTCCAGATTTCGTTTGCAATAATAATAATAATAATGTATTCATATATTGGAACATGAAAAATGTGAGGAGGAGAAGAAGAAGAAGGAAAGAGAAATACTGAGACTGAATCATTACAACCTTCGATCAGCTTTATTCAACTTAAACCAAGTCTGGGAGCTCTCTCAAGTTAGCAAAATAGCCTTGTCATGCTTCCCAGTGAAAGTGGCCTTCATAATTACATATCTAACGTCAGAAAAATTCTACTTCTCCAGCCAATTAAGTATAATAACACTAGTGATTATATTTGATAATGAAAATCATCAGTCCTCTGTAACATATCTCCGGCGTTTAAGGCCTGACTTGGAAATTGGCTTAAGTCTTGTTTCACTCGGAGCTTTAATTGAGGAATAACCTTAGCACTAATCCACAGACTTTGGAGCTAATTTAACAGATTAGTCTCCAATTGATTCAGTGTTGGGTAATACTCCGCATCCCTTTGTAGTTTCCTTGTAATTTATTTCTTTTTATTGTTGGTGAATTCTCTCTCTCTCTCTCTCTCTCTCTCTCTCTCTCTCAAATAAGGACCTCCGTCTTGCTCCCCAAAAGTCCAAAAATTATTCTCTCTCTCTCTCTCTCTCTCTCTCTCTCTCTCTCTCTCTCTCTCTCTCTCTCTCCAAAAATCTCTCTCTCTCTCCCACACACAAACGTACACAAGCTATCCTCTCCCGATCACTGTATATTTGCTTTCAGCTTATGTACTCCATATATTCTAGTACTTTACTTCATATTATAAGGCAACCAGAGAGGATTTTTCTGTTGTATGTGCAAATGTAGCCTAAGTGCATTTACCTGTATGTATTTGATAGAAGTATATGCACTTAAATTCACATTAAGCCACTAATAATCTAACTCAACCAGGAGAGGCCGGAGTAGTTGATAATGGTAGTCAATAATAGTAGCCATTTACTCCGATGGAAAATGCCAGAAGAAAGTGTCGGAAAAATGATCTCTGGCAAAAGATAAAATGTCATCTGGCCCTCTAGAGAATCCTAGGTATATACAGTATAGTATACAAACAAGGTAATCGTGGCATTAAAACAATGCAGTTTCTCCTCAGTTCCTTGTCTCTTTCCTTTGGTTACAAAAGGTCATTGGGTTGCCCCTCCCATTGGCCTCTCTAGTAAAAAAAGTTTTGATACCTGTAAACAGCTGACGATATTCTAAAGAAATACTGTTTACACATTCACGTGGAGAGACAGTCCTGAGCATTAGATGAAATGCAGTTAACAAAGCACTCTAGTTATACCGACAATTTTCAAGTTTTCTCCTCCAGTTGCGTTTTTGACAATAGATTTGTTCAATAAATACATATATATACTATATATATTTTTAATATACATGTATATGTACATACATTATACATATATATATATATATATATATATATATATATATATATATATATATATATATATATATATATATACTGTATATATATATATATATATATATATACTATATATATATATATATATATATATATATATATATATATATATATATATATATATATATATATATATATATATATATATATATATATATATATATATATATATATAAGTGTATATAAATACCTCTTTATTTCTGGATTTTCTTTTGTTTTCTTCGGTTTCTTCTGATTCAACCTGCCAGGCATAATTTGAAGAGAGTGTCATGTGAAAATTCATTCCTTTATTCACTTAGAACGGCGGTTACACGTGTGGTGCTTTGGTGTTGAGGGAGAGAGATAACCAGAGCACGTAAAACGAAGAAGGTATTAAGTTCGATGTTGTCACTGACGACGCAGGTGCAACACAAATGCAGTGATTATTATTCACGTTCCAAGGGGCATAAGACGATGGCTCAGGATACAAGAATCTTCTGCAGCCATCCAAACCAATTCTGACTTTATATTTTTGTTCATAATTCATTATGATGGTACAGGAAATTTTTTTTTTTAACATTTGCTGGATTTTGGCAAGCAAATTCTTTAATGAAGGAAGCGTGTGCATATATTTTTCTTCTTACGCTGATTACGTATAAGTTGTGGTCTTGTTATACAGTTATCTTATGCGCATGAACATACTTTTGAATAGTATTAACAATGTACGGGCAGTATATTGATTTCGACTTACGAATGTGAGAATGCATATAGATATTTTACATATTAAATGTTGACGTTCTTCACCGCCTTCTGCAGGAGAATCCTGGAGGTTCATTCGGCCGATGAATTTTATACTGTGATGGGCGCCCTCACCAGAGACATGCTGACATTAGGAGTCATTGATGCCAACAAGCTTGTGCAGGTAAAATCAGTATATTCTTTGTTGAAATTCATTCATTTGTAAATCGACAAAATCATCAGTTCAGAGTTTCTCAACATTTTTACGCCCCGCCCCGAGTCAGTGCATCTTGGGAAGCAGGTATAGTAACGATTGTATTATGAATGGGAACCATAGCCTCGAAACTCCTACTTCAGTTGTAAGTCAGCTGAAATCGTCATTTGGATGAAAATCTTTTCTTCAAAAGACCAAAAAAAAGGCATGACAACGAGGAATCCATGTCCACCCCGAAATGAGAAGTTAATGGGAAAAAGCTATTTGACGCTGGTAAGTAAATTTCCTTTCGCCTTATTCCGTGCTGTGATATATGTCTGGCTCTAAGGATTATCTGCTATTGAACAGAACACGTAGGTTTTCTATTCCCAGTGAAAATAACAGTCTCAAAGTAGTAATTCAGTTATACCATCCCGATCTCTTATCATTTGCTTCCTGTACCCCTCTGTTTTTCTCATTTTATCATGGGGGCCCTTGAAAATTTCTCATGGCCCCCAGGGGGAGCCATATCGCCCTACTTTGAGAACCCTTGGATGAGAGTACAGAGATATTGGGTATTTATCGACCGAAGAATTTTTAAGAACCTTTCTCTGTAACTCACAACGAAATGACTCAAAACAAACCCCCAGGTGTAAGAATTTCTTGACGTAATCCTGTTGGGTCTGATTATTTGGAACAGTTAATCTTTAGAAATCAGTTATGGATTTTTCCAGATGTTGGGAATCTTTTTTTTTTTTTTTTTTTTATTCAGGTACCATAATGAATGCCCATTGCCAGGGAATATTATTCGCTATTGATGTCCCATGCCAACTTCTAGCTGTTAAGTTAGGTTAGCCTTATGTCATCATGGACTATTTCTCTTTACTAATACAAAAATCATTTTCTATAACGTTTCTACAGAAAATTTGTATCAAGTGAGATACAGCGCCACCTGTGAGTCGAGAACTCAAAAGTCAGCCATTCTGGGAAGCCTTTCGAACTCTTCACTTCAAGCACTCCCTCTGGCGTCCTCTGTGTTTCGGGAAATCATTTTAAGTAGTTGGCTGTCAGATATTCAATCTGTTTATTGTCTGTAGGCTGGATAAAGACATTGATCGAATGCGAAGAGATGAACAAACTGGTTATAGAAGAGGCAGGGGTTGCACAAATCAAGCATATGTATCAAGACATATAGTGCAGCAGTGAATGGAATTTAAAAATCATTTGATGGCTTTCGTTAATTACGAGAAGGCCTTTGACAGCTTCCATAGACCAATATTAAAAGAGATCGTGTATCACGACGGCATTCCTGTTAAATATATAAAGCTACATTAAATTTTCCATGAATGAAGTAGAAGCAAAGTTGATGTTGATGAGGTCTTGTCAAGTGAATATGAAGTAAGCAGTGGTGTGCTACAAGGGAACGCCATTGCACCATTGCTGTTTACTCTTCTCATAGATGTATAATGAACAAAGTGGTCGGAGATGGAAGATAAGGTTTAGATTGATGCAACAATAGAAAACTGAAAGATTTTAAATATTGAGATGATGCTGTGTCTGTCAGCAAAACGCAAAAACAGTGACAAAGCTTGCAAATTAGAATGCGTTATATATTTAGGAAGGTGAGACTCAGAGTAAGTACAAGAAAAAGAGAAGCATTGAAGACATAGTATATGCATGGGGAAGGAGTAACATGAGATATGATAAGGATTAATGAGGTTGAATATTTCAAGTATGTAGGAACAGTGCAGGATCTCCTGAGTAGAAATTTTGTGAAAAAAGGCAAATGAAACAATTTGCAGGCCGAATAGGATTTATCAAACGAATACAATGAAGCTGCGTACGGAAGTAGGTTATACATGAGTGTAGTACTGTTTGTATTGCTATACAGACACGAGCCATGGTATGACAATAAAACTATGTATAAAAGATTTTGTCGATTTGAGAATAAAGCTTTATGAATAATATGAGAAATGACACCGCAAGGGAAATTACGAAGTTCCGTATGTAGATGAGATAAGAATGAGAACAGTTCGCAATTATGTCAGTTGGGCTCCTGTTGTCACCAGAAGCGTCAGAAGACCCAGACATACTTGGATGACAGCTATGACAGAGAGAGAGAGAGAAATAAACTTCGGTAATGCCTGAAACGATATACCCCTAAGCTAAGCTCTCATCCCATCACAAAACAACCCACGGCGTCTTAGGTTCGGTAACGATAAGAATGCAGGCAAAATTGTTGATAATAATGCATTATTATTATTATTATTATTATTATTATTATTACTATTATTATTATTATTATTATTATTATTAAATTTCGCAAACCTGAACAGTAAAGAAAAGAAGAAAGTATATGAAGTGCTGCAATCCAATAATTTTCTTCCTGAACATCAGATGTTCAACTAAGCCAGAAGCATTTCTCTCTCAGTCTTAAGAGTTTTCCGTCGCCTTTGAATACAAGATTATTATTTTTTGTATGATGCTGCTAGAAAGACAGAATATAGAGTTAGTTAAGCTCGCAAAACGTGAGTACCCTCATCATGCTGAAGACCTACAATCTTATACTTCAGCACCAAGGTTTTCCTTTTCCCATTCCAAAGCAAAACTGTGGAGGATTCTAGGAAATGATTCTATTAACTTTCAGGAAGGCAATGCCCTTATGCCAAAACAGTTATTAAGGTTATTTGACTCGCCTGTATGTGTTCAGTTGATATGAAGTGTACATATACACTTTCATTTGTACTCTTTTCTCTCTCTCTGTTTCTAGAATTTTATATTCTGTGAAAGTTTGCTGTTCAGATAAATGGTCTCAAGACTGATTCAGTGTCAATAATAATAATATGTATCTCTTTATTATTTTGCCTCCATTGCCTTTCTGTTCTGTTGAAAGGAAACTTAACGTGCCTGGGACAGTTCGTCGAATTAATGGATCTGCTTTTCTCTGTCTCAACACCATTGTTCCCTACATTACGTTAATAACACTCTTTTCAGATGACCTTCATTCCAGGCCATCTTGCGACCATTTTCGGAATGCTCTCTTGGTTTTCTTTTTGATGGGTCTTGCCAATGGAAGGACGCGTGTTCGATCACAAGTCATAACTCATGAACTGAACACCATAATTTTATCAGACATGCGTGCGTGCTCATATACATACATGCGTTACGTTAACTTTCATTTATATCACTTGAATAAGTGGTTTGAAATTATATATATATATATATATATATATATATATATATATATATATATATATATATATATATATATATATATATACATATACATATACATACAGTATATACTGTATGTATGTACGTATATGTATATATACATATACATATTAACTTTCATTTATATCACTTGAATAAGTGGTTTGAATATTATATATATATATATATATATATATATATATATATATATATATATATATATATATATATATATATATGTGTGTGTGTGTGTATGTGTATATATATGTATATACTGTATATATATATAAATATATATGTATATATATGTTATATATATATACATATACACAGTGTGCATATATATACATAACTGTAATTTCGTTTTTCATTTCATATGTATGAAAGTTATTGTACCTGACATTTAAATGCCAGAGTAGGTCCAAGCTCACAAGTGGTTTGAACTCGTCTCCAAGATGCTTGGAGTTACAAGCGCACAGCAGTACAGACCACGCCACGGCAGAAGGTATTCTTCTTCCAATTAGAAATCAGGACGTTCTTTTGCAGGATATTCTCTTGCATGCCAGTATTTCCTTAGAGAAGAGTTCAACAGACCACTGGCTTATATTGCTTCCTCAGAATCTCCCCAGAGGATTGTTCAAAACCACTGGCGTGTGTCCTGACTATTATCTACCTGAGGAATAGTTTCACAATGCAAGAATTTATTTTACCTTTACTGATATCTCCCTAGAGCATAGTTCCCAAATACCCAAGGCTAGACGATCCGGCCTTTACTCTGTAATAATGGAGGACAGTCAAAGAAACTCTCAACAAAATCATAACATTTAGAGTAGAGGATTTAGTAAAACCTACTGTTACTGTTGTTTGAGGGAATGTACAGCAGTGTTCTTATCGGTGTTGAACCTCGGTTTTCATGCAGTAGTTCATTTACAATAGCAGCCTTATATTATAAGTTACAGGCTATAGGTATAACATTTGTGAAATTATTCGTTATGGTAACCTCTCGCTTATATGCCGCTTTGAAAGTATTGCATATGATTTTTTGGTCACATAATATCTTTATCTTATATATAGAAGCAGATATGACAAGCGACTATAGGTTGATGTACCTTAAACTAAAATCAGTATTTTAAATTCATGTTTATATCGCGTCTGATTCGATGGCAATAAACAAAAGCATCTGACAGTACAACTGGCAGATTTTCTCTCGTGAAATTTTAGTCACAACTAATTAATTGGAACGCTCAAGAGCTGTTGAGGTTCTCATTTCTCTGTACATTTTCTTGTGAAGTGTTTTTATTTTAATTAATATAATGAAGCTCTCTCTCTCTCTCTCTCTCTCTCTCTCTCTCTCTCTCTCTCTCTCTCTCTCTCTCTCTCTCTCTCTCTCTCTCTCTAATCTGTTTAATCTGTCGCCCTCTCTGTGGAACAGACAAAGTTGGCACCATGACTGTGATGCAGCCCTCGTCTCACGGTTGTTTGAACCGCAGATCACTCCCGGCATACCGCCCACAAGTCCACCCAGCGTCTGCTGATGTCTGGAAAAAGGGGCGTGGCGCTAGCAACCTCATCCCTACAAACTTGCTGAGAATCCGGAAGGCTGTGCCTTTTTCCTACTGCCCTTTTTGAAGGGAAAAATGGCTTATAATAAAAAAAAGCTCATATATGTTATATATGTGTATAATATAGACAGGTAGACAGATATTCGCAATACTGCAAGTTATTCAGGTTGGCTTGTTCTTAGAAGAGTAAACACCAAGAAAAGCCTGATTCCTTAGATCCGTAAGCCTCTTGATCTTCCATTGGTCAGGGTGCGGGGCTTGCATTCTCATCCCGTAAGTTCTCACTCATCTCCTTTGAAATCGTAAGTGTCTGAAAGAGTGCAGAATTCTCACCCATCTCCTTCCCATCTGTATCTGTCTGCAAGAGTGCAGAATTCTCACTCCTCTCCTTTCAAACCGTAACTGTCTGAAAGAGTGCAGAATTCTCACTAATGTACTTTCTGACCTCAGCTATCGGAAAGAGAGCAGAAATCTCACTCGTCTTTCAGAACGTAACTATCTGAAAGAGTGTAGAATTCTCACTCACCTCCTTCTTTCAGACTGCAACAGAAAGAGAATCTTCTCCCTCGTGAGAGAAAATCCAAATCCTTTCAAAATTCACATCCGTCTTCTTCTTCTTCTTCCAGACTGTGGTGGGAATGGCGCCCTTTCCTTTCCCGGGACTGGCGGAATTGCGGGACAAATACACATACAACATCACTCCGTGGACCCAGTCGGTGTCGTCCGTTGCCAAGAGAGGTCTTCGTCTCTTTTACTCCGACGATGACGATGACGACGATGAATCTGATGATAATGAGGATGACGACCAGAAGATAGCCGTGGCGACGGCTTTTGGCCTGTCTGGTATCTTTAGGAAAAGTAAGGCGCTCTCTCTCTCTCTCTCTCTCTCTCTCTCTCTCTCTCTCTCTCTCTCTCTCTCTCTCTCTCTCTCTCTCTCAGTGTTGTCAGTATTCAAGAGAATCGTGAGAATTAACGCGTTTTTCCTTAATATATATTTATTTTCTCACTCATATTAATCTCGTTGTTATCCTTACTGACCATATATTGATAAATTTCTGGTTCTTTTATGCATTTATCTGACTGCATGTTTTGTTTTACTTATTCATCAATCTCTTCAAGGAATGTTCATTTGAATACTTCAGTATCAATTCCCCCGCAGGTATCGAAAGCAGCAGAGGACCTTCTCCCGTCAGCGGAGGAGCAGCTGTATCCCCTAGTGCCTTCCCTCCTCTGGGCATCCCCTCCTCACGCCACAGCCACGACTCCCCGAGGGAGCTCTCCCGCCCAAACCTCGATATATCCGCCCTCAAGAAGCAGTACGCCCGCCTAAGAGAAAGGCAGAAGCAAGCTCACATTATTCTCACCTGTAAGTATTTTAGGCGGTCCCCCTCGCCCACTCTCAACTGTTGTTCTCTCGGGCCATTTCCGCTCACACCAGACCCCGCCGCGTTGCCCCAAGATGATGAAATAAGAAATCTTTAACATTGCCTGGGGCTAACAACCCCCATCCCAAATATCAGATCTTTTGAGTACTGTGTGGGTTGCAATGTGTCGCAATGTGGTCTAAGAAGCCAACAGAGGTGGTCAGTGATGAGTGAAGTACTCATCTAGGTTCATAAACTCTTCAAATTCGTTATTCAAGTGAACTAGGTTATTTTCATTCCAGTGAAAGAACGGTGTAGTATTCAGATTTGTTGCAGACATTAGCTAGGGAACAGTAGTAACTGCAGTGAGATCTATTTTTGTGAAGGTACTGAATTCCATCTTTCTTTGTTTGGTGGTTGTCAGGAATGATTAACAGCTTATCAACTCAACTTGTTTGCATAAATTCTTTTGGGGGGAAATTTTTATGACATCTGGATCCAGGTATGGTGAAGGACAATACAAAATCCTCTGAAGATATTTAGGAGTTCTACCGACTGCTGTCCAATATGCGTTTCATTTTCGTGTGTTTCACCCTGCTTATTTTTATTTAAACTTCGCTAGTAGAGAATACATAGATCAGTCTGCTATCATTCGAATGTGAAGCACAAGGTCAGTGAGCAGATAGCACGGTAACTTATGCTTGGAAATTTATGAGAAAGGAAGCCCACATCCCTTCAGTAAAATGGAAATTATATGTGTTTGCATCTTATAAAAACTCAGGTTAAAGTAATGTTAACTATCAACTGAATTTTTTCGACTATTGGACTAAGGTTACAGCCTTGAGAAGGAAGCTGGATATATGTTTGCAGCTTTCTTCCCCAAATGATTGATTAATGACTCACTAACAATGAGCTTATTAAAAAAGCGCCGACGATCGAAGTCTTGGGACGGAGGGTCCATGAGTTTGGCGCACAATGTGTGCAGTAATTCTCGATGAAGCCCTATTAGGAGAAGCAGATTTATTCATTTATATCAAGACGGTGTCCTAATAGAGTGTATTTTTTCTCGTTTATTTTTTTCAGCATCTCAGCTTCGAGTGGGCGGTGGTGTAGTGGGAAGTGGGCATAAGTCCACCCCTCTTACTATGAACCACCTGCTGAGGGGAAAGAAAGCTCTCACTTCCAAGACACGTCGGGTTGTTCCTCAAGGGGTGATCCCAGTCATCAAGCCAAAAAAGAAGGTGAGCGCTCTCTCTCTCTCTCTCTCTCTCTCTCTCTCTCTCTCTCTCTCTCTCTCTCTCTCTCTCTCTCTCTCAGCGTTTTTCTTCTTCACTGCTTTCAATTGAAAAAGTCTGTATGAAAGACAATGAAACATTTTCCTGTATAACATCACTATGATCTGTCCTCAAGGAATCATCTTACCCATTAAGGCTAAAAAAAATATTAAGAATCCCTTCGAGATTCTGTAGCTTGGTTTTTTTTTTCCAAAAGAGTATTTTAGAGAAAATAAAAACGCATACTTCCAAGTTCCCTCAAATGGTGATGTCAGGGTGAACTTTCTCTTCTGGAGGACAGTATCTTGGTGGAGAGAAAACAGGCATCGTGCTGTGACTTTTCAGAAGAGCATTGTAGAAAAGTAACAAAAATAAGCTTAAGAAATCAGAGTCATTTTAATGTTAAAATTACAGTCTCATTCACTCAGAGATTAACACAAGTTATGCATAATTTCAAAAAATAAACTTTAGAAATCAGTAATTTTAATGTTAAAATAGTGGTCTTTTTCAGTCAGTGGTTAACACACGTTGTGCATAATTTCAAAAAATAAACTTTAGAAATCAGTCATTTTAATGTTAAAATAATGGCCTTATTCAGTCAGTGGTTAATACACGTTGTGCATAATCGCAAAAAATAAGCTTCAGAAATCACGATTTCAGGTATCTCACTCCAAGGTGTGTTCAGCACTTCACTTGTGTGAACATAGTTGATAGTAAATTGTGAGCAGCTTCCAAGCTCATAATCGTCATTTCCGCTGTTTTTTTCAGGCGGAGAGGAAACTTAGCGAACCCCTTTGGACAAGAAAAAGTCAACAGCCAGCCCAGACAAAACAGCCCTTGGTTCCTGCCACTCCTTCGGCCTCTGCTGGAGGGGGACCTCGGGTACCAAACCAGAATCTGAAACAGCCTCCAGGCAGCAGCTCCGACGTCCCTCCCAAAGTCGAGACCTTGCACTGGAAAGACACCCCGAGAAGAGACCGAAGGGCGTCTCTTCCTTCCGGCGTGAAACTTCTGGAAGGGCCCACGTTCTCCTCGGGAGCTCTTGGAGTTCCAGACGAAATGGGTAAGAGATCTGGATCATTCTCCCTTGTATGAATTAATAATAAGGAAGATTCTATTTTATCTTGTGAATTTTCAGCTAAAGTCGGTGAAAAACGTGAACAGCGTAAATCTCATCCCACTTGCTAGACAGGAAATTCTTTCTCAGTTTTAGATTTACAGATGAGACGTAGAAGGCATTTCATACATTCTGCCCTCTTTTACATTCAATATAGCTCTCATCTTGCTTCACCGGAAGCTTTGACATTTGAAAGCACCAAGTATTGCTGCAGTGACGGATTTCAAATCAAAGTGCAGTGCTTCGTGACGTCGTGGAACATATAAAGTAGTGCTAGCTGTTAGCTGTTACTGTATTAACAGTCTCCCTCATGGTACTGAATTCCATTTTCTCATTAATTAAAGCATCACAGTGCATGAAAAATTGAATTGGAATGAGAGATAAAAGGCTTTTGTCGTTTACGGGAAAATTAATGGTGGAAATTGGGCTTGTCATGGATTACTGAAAATATTTAGGCTAAATGCGTGACATAATGATAATCTTCTGATGAATAACATACTAATGTCATTCCCTTTTCTACGATTTAAAGTTATATTGATTCTGAATCGCTTCAGAGTTCGTGCGCTGTTAGAGATACATTTCCAAATACAAAATTCGGAAAATGTGGAAAGAGGTAGCATGACGGATGTAACACATACTGGGTTCTGTAGAGAATTTAGTAGCCAAAACGTTCGGGGAGTATTTGATATCTAGAAGACAAAAGCTTCAAATGGCTTCAGAAATGTTGAGAGCAATGCGTTTACCTTGTATGTTAATCTTGACCAGGTTAATTATGCTGTGACAGAGCCTGTTTCCTGAATTATGGCTCGAAAGCTGAAGCCTTCGTGTTCCCTTAGAGATTTTATTTTCCTCTTACTCTTAATTGTTTGGTGAAGTCGGAGGAAAATAGGTGTTCGAATCAAATAAATACAGATTTCATGCTGTTCATATCCCCGTCATTCATCGTCCATAGTTGTGTCTTTAATCTACACAGTTGCTGGCCGATGTTATCGAATGATCGGTGTTGAAAGTAATGAACTCAGCGTGCGAGTGTCCTTTACTGATCTGAAAATGTCAGTCAACTGATAACCATGATTTCAGACCAATTATAATTTTCAAGTAGGTTATATTCAAAGCATGTAGTATCTCTGGAGAATTTAGTCCCTCTCTGTTCGAGTTATTGCCGAGTTCATCAACATCTAACACCAGTATTTAAAAAATAAATCGGAAGTGTATGCATTACTTGTCCATGAGGAAAGGTGTTTTGGATTCGCTGAAACTGAAAATTTTGGAAATTGCTGCTTCTCTTCTACACGACGAAAGACATTTGAATTCGCTGTATATGAAAATTCCCACTATACTTGTTTTAGTCAAGATATTGTGAATCTGCTATACCTTAGAATTTTAGAAATATCCTCAATTAATAAAGATATTCAGTCTTCTCTAAATTTTAGAATTTTAGAAATGTCCATATTTCTCTTCCATCAAGAAAGATATTTAGGATTTGTAATAGTCATAGGATTTTGAACTACCTTTCATGAGTAGAGATAATTCGGATTTTGTCGAACCCGGCCCTTTAGAAACAAGCATTTTACTCCTCCACGAATAAATATATCTTGGATTAATTTATAGAATTCTAGGAATGTCCATTTTACTCTTTAATGAGTAAAAATATTCAGTCTTTGCTGGATCTGAAGTTTTAGACACATGTATTTACTCCTTCACGAATGATCAAATAGTTTAATAAGAGTAATTTCTCAGCATTCACATGTTTCATGTCAGTCGAATTACTCAGTTCAGATTACTCAAAAGATCCCTCCCTTTCAGATGACGATGGTGGGAGCAGTACTTCAACGGAGTTATGTGACGACGAGGAAGAAGACAAGCTCAGTGACCTCGAACCTGACACCGCGAGTGAACCTAGACCTGCTACTACCTCACCCCGCCTTGAGACAGTTCTTGAGAATGGAAAGGCCTCCGAGGAACCAGAGTCGCATCTTCACGAACAGGAAGAGATTAACAAGGAACAGAAAGATGTGCTACCTTCAAAAACAGTAACAGACACAGCGCTAGAAACACACCCAGAGAAAGAGCCCCCTACTGCTCCATTACCTCTGGATAGTGCTGCAGTTGTGGTAGCCCTTGATGAAGTGCCAGCAAATACAGTTTCAGTTGAGTCACAAGACAACAAAGAAGTTTCAGAATGTGTTCAGGAATCAAAAGATGCTCCTTTATGGACATACCAACCTAGCCCAGAAACTCAGGCCACATTTAGCATACCATTAGAGGACCTTCTTGCTGGTAAAAGTTTAACTGCTGCTGAAATAATAGCTAGAATACCCTTCCCAAGTGATGTTAGTTTCATGAAAGAAGAATCAGAAAAGCCAGAAAATATGAAAAATACATTAGAACTATCTGAAGCTGACTCCACTGACCCATTTTCAACGTTGCACAACGTTACTCCGGAAAAGTCGCCAGTCGACTCTCCAATACCGCGTTTTCCCTCGCCTATCCCAGAAAAAGAATCCTCTCTCATAGTAGGCCCAACACCTACAGTTTCACCATCAAAATCTCAGTCTTCACATTCTCAGTCTCCGTCACCAAAGGGTTCTCCTTTCATATCTCCAGAAAAGTCTCCTGCCAAATCACCTTCTCTCTCACCAGTAACTGCTTCAAGTCATTCAGGCCCACCACTATGGTGTCTTTCTAAATTACCACCAGTAACCTCATCAGAGTCTACTCAGGATGTCCATTACACACCTCCAAGGTCTCCTAAGATTACTCTTGAAGATGAAAAAAGCAATATTTTTGAGATCCATTCAGGATTACCTCCCCTTGTACAATCTTTCAAAGTTTTGAAGGATGAAAATGGTATCAGTTTGCCAGAAAGCCCAACGAATGGGGCATTGACTTTTGAAATAGGAGGTTCCCAAATTCTGCCAAGATCTTCACTAAAAGATCAAGCAGACACTCCAAGTTCTGCTTTGTTTTCAGATGACGAAGCGTCGAAGCAGACCCATCAGGAAACACTCAATGGACAAACACATTCATTCTCTTTAGATGAGGGGGAAATCAGTGATTACAGCAGTGTCTTAAATCATATAGATGTGCCATTATCTGCTCCCTACACATCAACTAGTCGTTTTTCATCTCTCTTTTCAGAGTTACAAGAAGCCAAAAAAGCTGAAGGCATCGAAGATGAAACAAAGCTGTTTGATTTCCAAAACGACTTTAAAATCATTAACACTGAATCTACATCTGGTAAATCACCTGTCTTGGAGGAAGAGTATTCAGAAGCCATTTCGAAAACTGATACTTGGTTTCCGTCACTTGCATCAACAATGGAGGACTCTGTATTTTTTACAGACTCTAAGACCTCTGAAACTTCTGCCCCACAATCTCCGGAAGTTCTGCCCGCCTTCCCAGAAATGGCACCTGCGACGACCATGCAGACAGGCAGTGAATTTCCTTTATCAGATGTAGTTTACAATAACACTGCCATTTATAATGCTCTGACCATGGGCACTGATTCTGCACAAGCAAGCAAAGAATTGGAGATCCTAGCTGCAAAATCTGAAAGAGAAAGCAGCACAAAAGTTGCAGACACTATAACCCCAGAGAAAGAATTGGCCAATGGTTTGGCAACAGATAATGACAAGGATTTTTCATCATTCATACACAAGGATACCAAAGAAGACATGAATGTTGATGAGGACATATCTATTAGTTCAGTTCTGACCCTTAACACAAGTAACTTGCAAACATCTATTTCAACAGATAATGTAATTAAGACAGAAATATCTCCAACCGGTGAATGTTCACCGTGGGCAAAATATCTGAGCAGGGTTTCTGAGGATAAGAACACAGATGAAACAGAGACAGTACTACATTCTCAAGAGGAAGATTTGATCGACTATTCTTTGTACCAAAAGGCCAGTGAAATAGCAGATCTGAATCAAAAGCAATTATCCATAGAAGAACGAAGTTTAGCTTTTCTTGACAGAGAAAGAGTATCATCCATTGATGAAGAATTGATGAACAGTGAGTCCCTAGACAATGAACTAGCGAAAATGTCCAGAAAACCTTTATTGTCTAACATTAGCAGTAGTTCCTTACCTGAAAAGGAGTCTGGGTCATTGTCCCTTTATGATTCTGTACATGAAGAATCAAAACTACAAACAGTAAATGAACCTGCGGCTGTTGCCAAACCTTTGTTCTCTTTCTTAACCCCTGATGTTAAATCTGCTATATCATTACCTGTTGAAAAAGATGATGGAACATCTCGAAGCTTTTCACTTGATGACTTTAATGTAGATGTGAACACTTACAAATCTGATTTTCAAGATGTCCATGAAACACTGTCTTCTGAGAAGACAGCTGCACTTAAAAATCAGTTATTGTTTGATACCACTGAAGAATTACCATCCAGTGAGAACATAGAAACATCAGTTGAAACAAAATCTCCAACCTTCTGTGATAAAAAAGACTCTGTACTTTCTTACATGAACAAAGATGATACAGTGTTGATAAGCTCTCCATCAATGGAAACAAAGGAAACCTATTTGGTCTACAAGACGAAAGGAACCCCTGAAGGGACCCCACCATCTGTTATCATCGAAGAAACAATGATGTCTCAAAAAGACTCTGACAGTTGTGGTGATTTAGCAACAGACTTAGAAGGAAAACCAGATTCGCCTAGTATCAAAGACACTAACAACTTAGTATCAGAGTTGTCCAAAGAAACATTTTCATTATCTTTTCCAGTTGATAGCTTAACTGATTCTGAACAAGATCAGATATCTGTTGTATTGGGTACCACAAGAAGTGACATTTCCAAAGAATCAGAGGATATCAAAGAACCAGCAATGACCTACAAGTCCACAGGAACTCCTGGTCAGTCACAAGGTGGTGCTAATGAGAGCTCTCCATCTTTAGAAGGTAAACTCTTAGGTGACTTGGCAGTAGATCTGAGTCATATAAGAAAAGAATCTTCTACATCATTATCACCAGAAAATGTAAATATTTCTTTAGACGAGCAGAAAATTTTCAGTTTAACCACGTCAGAGAGTGCTAGCTCACCTACCCATACAGATGCATCTTCGCCCTTGAAAAATGGTAAAAAATCTCCATCATTGGACTTATCATTTGGGAGGGCATCTCCAGTTATTACTCTTCGAGAGGGGGAATCCCTGTCAACATCTCTTGAAGGAAGATTATCCTCCTTAGCCATTGGCCCATCACTAGAGCATGATGATAATAAAACAGAAGCTTGCAGCAAAGAAGACAATGATGACGATAAAATCCTTGAGGAATCTGAAACTGACCTCTTTAATGGGAAAGATCTTAGTTCAGAAGCAATCCGGCAGAGGCTGTGGAGAGGTGTAAAATCGCTGAGTTTGGACTGTGATGTCACACTTGACCCAGATGTTTTCTGTTTTCTTATAAAACACTGTTCGAAAAAAGCTGGTGCTGGGAAAAAATCGATGGGAAAGAGAAGAAACAGTGAAGTAGAACTCCAGGAACTCGTCAAAGAAAACACAGAAATTATTGAAAGAATCCTGAAACAAAAATCACTTGAAGATTCTAGAATATACTGTATTAGTGAGGGGGACGGTGCTGTTAGAGATTTTCTAGACAGATCAGAGAAGAGTGACGACCAGAAAAGCCCTCTTAAAACGGCAAACACAACTGCATTAAATTCTCACAGTCCCAGCAGTGACCACATGGCCTCTCTTCAGTTATCAAAGGCAGTTTCGAGTGAATTTTGCTCAGGAATGGCAGCTTCCAGTCCCACTGGAGAAAATGGGAAAGAGGGTAAAAAGGGAGGTACGTCCCCAGCAAAATCTTACAGGTGCTCTTCATCTTCTCCCATGCAACCAAAGTTCAGTTACTCAAGTAATGAAAGTGAGATCAGTGTGAAGAGCTGTGGCATCACAAAATCTTTTACAAAGCCTTCCAAATTATCTAGATCTTCCAGTGTCAATCTCGATAACCCAACGAGACCCATCACGTTCAACCCATTCCCAACAAGAAACATTAATAAGCCACCAAAAGAAGTGGCTGTCAAACTTGGTCTGTATAGTCCCAGTAAAACACCTGGTAGCTCGCCTACGTAGTAGGGCCTCTTGTGATGCTAATTATCCAGACAGTTACTTGTTTTATCTAAAGCAAATCAAAACCAATTGATTACTCCTTCATAAGGGGCTACAAGAGGATAGAAAACTGCTAGTGCTTAGCAAAGAGCTAAATAGACAGGCAATACATTTTACTGATAAAGAGAGTATATTCATAGGGATCACCTACTCAGATTTTCTGGGTTCCTAAAGAGTTTATCTCCTACTGCTGTTCATCTTGAGTTATAAAGTTCATATAGCTGCTAATGTCTTTGTTATAAAGCTCATTAACACATCTCATGTTCAATTGTATATTGTCTTTCACGGTATTTCATGTAGTAGTCCTGTTCATTATCTATATGAAGAAATGTATGTATGTTTGTAAATATGTGTGGTAAAGATTTATCACAAAGTAAGCTGCACCAGCACTCTTTATTATTTTTACTGATTGTTAAAGAAGTTTCAGTTAGTCATTTTATTTGAATGCTTATCTATTTTACCATATCATTTTCATAGCTAGCGTAAATTTCTATGAGTACTTTTTTACGTAAAATCCTCGGATGTCTGTGTTCAAAAAATATTCCTAAGTTCAAACGCAACATTTTGTTTGAGCTTCATTCACGAATGGTAGTCGTTTTGCATATAGTTCCAAATAATTTCTTTTTGGGGGGAGTGTTTTCACAAAGTCATTGTTCAGTGCCATGGCTAGATGTAAGGATCAAGATGTATTAATGTGATACACGTGGAGTTTTATGCTCGACCTTTCTGTGTATTTATGATAAAACTATAAATGTGGACGGCAAGTCTCTTCAAACGTGAGAGAAAAGAATGTCGGACAGTGGTGACATTTTCTGCGTTTGGTTTCGTGACTATCGCGAGTGCAGTACTATACCATTGTATTACTAAAAGCCAAAATGTCTTGCTTGGTAAATCTGGAATGACATCGTCTTAAAAAAAAAAGAACTGATTTACGCCAACTTTGTTTGTTGTGTTTGCCCAAGAAAAATTGCGGGACCAATGGTACTTGCTTTTTACGTTCGAGATTAGCCTGCCCCCTGAAGACTCGGCCTCGTATTGTGAAGTGTTTTCAGAGGCAAGTCACTAATTCACACTATATATATATATATATCACTATCAAGACAGAAAGTACCCATCCAGATTGCGTTTTGACTCCGATAGTCATAATTGACTCGCCAATTTTAGAATGCAGTCACTTTTGCACAGAATGAACCTATTACATTTGAGACTCTCACAAGCAGGAACACCGTTGGTCATTCTTAACAAGTCGTGTTGTAATCATTATTTTAAACAAATGTTACAGGCAAAATCAAGTTTGCGATATGTTCCATCTGAGGTTAAACTTATAAAAATGAAACTGCTGGAACCGATTAGCCAGATCGTCAGCGTCTGAATGTATTGTTGCAGTGATTTTTTTTTTTTTTTTTTTTTTTTTGTACAAGGATGTGCATGATGATGTAATAACTGTGTAACAAGGAATTACTCTCTCTCTCTCTCTCTCTCTTGTGTGCTCCATAGCCTTAATAATTTAGTGGAAAAAAATAACAGAAAATCTTGGCTGAGCCAATATAAAACAGAAGTGTAATTGTACATATATAAATTATATAGATTTTATGAATGTTTTGTATTTTTCAGCTTGGAATAGTCTACGGAATATATTTAATAAATATGTAAAAACAAAAGGGAAATATTAGCTTATAGAGCCGTCCACATATACAAAGATATATTTGATTTCTGTCGTTCATATGTTTGAGTTGCCTTAATTAATGGTGCCCGCGGGGGCGCACTCTCTAGCTGTCGGTTACTTCTGATCAGAGTAGACTTTGAAAAGTAGCTCAAGTTCTCGTTTATTTCCACCGGAATTGTGTTTATATTCTGGGCTATGGCGGCGACGAGCAGGACTGATGTCTCTGTGGTTCTGGGGGAAGAGTGGCTTCTGAGGAGCAATAGTTCGTGCACTCCATAATCGTTGCTTCTCGGTGGAGGCAGTGCTTCTCTTCTCCAAGAGGTGTTCATTGCTTCAAGTAGAAGACACAAGACGGGTAACGCTTCTCAAATAATGAAATGTGAGGCAAAGAAGCTGCATGGGTCAGATGTTATTCACTGGCATCATTGCAGACTGTTTAAAAGTATCCTACAGTGATGAGTATGTGTTTGCTCACCAACAGATTAAATAAAAAGTGGGTGAAATACCAGATAGATGCGTTGTATAATTAAAATGATTGAATTTAAGTGTACAGTAAAGTAGTTCAAACTGTTGAATCTGAAGAAAATGCTGTTTTCATAAAAATAAAAAGTAAAATGTAGGTAAAAACAACCTAATGTGACAAGAGTTGTTCTCCCACAAAAATACAGTAACTTGTAATTTAGAATCAAGCTTTACTAATTCTCTCTCTCTCTCTCTCTCTCTCTCTCTCTCTCTCTCTCTCTCTCACACACACACACACACACACACACACACACACACACACACACACACACACACACACACACACACATTCCAGCATTATTAAGGAATTGCAGTTCTTTGATAGCAAGTCTTCTCCTTCGCAGCCTAATCCCAAGTTGGGGTCGCTGTTTTGAATGAGCCTCCTCGAGCTGTTTCTATCTTGACCTCCTTAACCGGGTTTGGGACCAGCGCTGAGTTGGGCTGGAGTCCCCACCTCTACCCCCTACCCCCAAGTGGCCAGGTTTCTTCTATGATAACAAGGGACTTAATCACATTTGTTAAGTGGAACTGCTTTAAAATTCATCATTATTATTATTTTAATAGCATTACATATTTGTCGTGATTCCCCCCCCCACTCTCTCTCTCTCTCTCTCTCTCTCCTCCTACTCCTCCTCCTCCTCCTCCTCCATTTAGTCATTATTCCCTCTTGCTCGTTATTACCATTATCAGAACTGGAAATCATATTCGACAAAGGACCGGACTGTCATTATATTAGTTGAGTGTTTTCTTATTACCTCTAAATAACACTTCAGCTTTGAAGAGGCGTAGGTCTACTACTACCCTCCCCCTCCCTTTATTTTCCCGTATCCCTCGGGCGTGGGCAAGATACAGACACAGAGTTCCTCATACCGATGATATAAGCATCTGAATATTCCTACCTGCAAATGAGTCACTTCAGCTCTTTTCCCAGATGTTCGTGATAAGGACTGAAGCACATCTCGACTTCTTCACACTTATTTTGAACACGCTTGTCACTGCAAAGACTTGGATGCAAGTAAAAAAAAAAAATAATGACATTCTAGCGCCCGTGGCAGGATTCGAACTCGCACTCGATATGTTGGAATGATGTTAGCGTTAACTGGACCTATAAGCGTATTCAGAAAGTGTGAAGAAATCGAAAAGAGAAGATAATAGGTCATTGTGGCTACTACAAATACATATGTATCTGGTAAAGAAGTAACCTGACACACACAACTTCAGGGAGCCGGGTACGCATTTTATAAAGTAAAGTACATTTTTTACCATACATTCCATAAGCATCTTTATTTTCGACTATTATGTTTATTAGTATATTTTGTAAATACACCGACTATGTGTATATATAATATATTTTGCAAATACACCGAGTGTGTATATATATATATATATATATATATATATATATATATATATATATATATATATTATATATATATATAATATATATATAATATATATATTATATACACTCGGTGTATTTGCAAAATATACGCTTATAAGCATAATAATCGAACTAATAAAGATGCTTATGGAATGTATGGTAAAAAGTACTTTACTTGATAGAATGCGTAGCCGACAAACCCCTGAAGTAACGAAAATGCCTGCCTACGGCCCGTCATCAGATGCCGGAAAATGTCGTCCGTTTGACACCGCCTTTATCACAAAGAAGCAACTCGTGATGATAACAAAATTTGTGCCGAGCAAAATTGCGTGATTTCAGTCTTGCCACCATTGTGGGAAAACAGGAGCTACTTCCCTTCAAGTCTAAGACAGATGAAAGTCCCGTTCTGAGAGAAGAGGCGCCTTGTCAAAGCTACTGGATTGGAGCACAATTCTCTTCGTAACACTAATCCCGATGCAGCAGCACATTTTACTGATTTCATCCTGTGAAATAAAATGGAATAAAAAGAATTTAGTGTTCTCGTATGTTGTTTCCATTTATCCTTCTCACGTTCCAGCGAAAGACGAATAAATAAGATAGCTTTTGCTCCCGTAAAGTGGCGCCTCAGTCATTATGGTCGCCGACTCTGGGAAAGTGATATCTACCGTAATATATCATTTTCTGCTGAGAACGGAAAGTCTAAAGATTGTCTTGAGAAGTATTGAAATGTCAGCTTTGTTGGAAGCTAAAGACTAGTAACCCTTACAATCATTATTCAGAATGAGCAAACGTACTGGTAGAACAACCTCTGATGAATAAAATGCGAGTATAAAAAAAAGAAAAAGATTAAGAAAGTTACCGTGAAGTCTATTTGCCTACAAAAACTAAGAGAAACCAAGCTGCAAATCCTACACCGACAGAATTTTCAGCCAAACCCACAAAACAAAATGAATTTAAAGAGCATAAAATTTTTAAAATTACATTTAAAGTTTTTCAAATTTAAGAACAATGCTAAAAATCGCTCTAAAGATTGTTTTTGAACATTTCAAAATAGCTTTAGAAATCATTTTTAAAACATTTCAAAAGAAATTTCCAGTGTCTTTGAAACAAATCTTAAAATGAAATTAAAAACATAATTTTGGAAACTTTTGTACAAAACCAGTCTACGGGTCTCTTTGAAAATTAGAACCGTTCACGTTTGACACCCAAAATATTTGCAAGCTTCTGTGCATTGATTTTTTGAATGAGGTTGTTAGCCCCAGCCCATTTGATTACAAATACTCAAACTATTCAAGTCCGTAAATCTAAAGTTAAACCATACTTCAAGAATTCTAACACTTTTTGCTGTTCAAGTAAAATTAACATTACAGTATATGTGTATATATATATATATATATATATATATATATATATATATATATATATACATACTTGTGCATGTGTGGTGTATGTTTTAACTATTAAGCTATAGATAACCCATTATATAGAACTCACTTTTACCATAGGATTAACCTGCATCCAAGGGGGACTAACTATATGTCATAAGCCCTCCTCCTCCTAACCAGAGCAGGATTTGAACCTGTGACTTTTTGGGGTAGTATATATATATGTATATATATATAATATATATATATATATATATATATATACATATATATATATATATATATATATATATATATATATATGTATATATATATAGTGCTGAATGACCCTATGGGTCCCAGTGCTGGGCTTTGTGCCTAAATTTCACATTACATTCCATTCATGTACACACACACACATATATATATATATATATATATATATATATATATATATATATATATATATATATATATATATATATATATATATATATATATATATATATATATTGTTTGTGTGTGCAGAATACTAGTATCATAACAACGACCAAATTTGTATTTCTTTAATTGTTTTGAGGGATGAACAAAAAATAAATTAGTCAAAAATTAGCTTTACAATATGCTTTAGGAGGAACCGCAAAATAATTTCTACTTCGACTTCAAGTTAAAATTAAGGAAGAGACCATATTCTGTACACTCAAACAGAAGGTCACCTATGAAAAGAGTTCTGCAATAACTTTTCAGTTGAATCAATTTCTTCTGTAGCAATCTTTAACGAAATTAGCTTAGTGTGCCATAATTCTAAGCGAAAGAATCATAATAAGATTTGTGTCATTACGTACTGAAATCTCCTGAATTTACGTATAAAAATATGAAAAAGGAAAAAACTTGTGCCGATACGCACCATGCACAGTACCAAAAAATACCTAAATAGTACAAAAACAATGTAACACCGCCTGTTCTCTTTAAACAATGTGATCACGCAGGAACGATTATTATTATAAAGGTTCCTTTTCACGGTATATCTGCATTATTGTTTTAGTGAATAATTTTTTCTCTGGATTTGATTCCTTTTTTGTACTGACCTGCTACGAATGGATAAAGATAGAACTAACAACTGCATAAACAACATAAGATAACGAAAGGAAAACAATAGGAAAATGTCTGTTTAGCGGGAGAAAGGGAAAGAAAATATCCTGTCCTATATCGGGGAAAAATAAAATAAAGAAAAACTCAGAGTAGGGCTCTTGATTTTGTGACCAGGAGCTTAGGAGTTACCGCTGCAAAGAACACATTCCATCCAGGCCACTCAAAACTGCTATCGAGCCGTTTCCAGGGCGTATCCCTACTACTACAACCACTATGATCTCGATAACTGACCACCGTCTGACATTAAAATAAAAATCGCATGAGTGAAAAAAAACATAAAATAACAAGGAAAATCAGTGTCATGTAAAATACGGGCTAATTAAGAGTGTATTATAAGATTAAAAAGTTCGACATTTAACTCGGATGGTACCTGGTGTGAGGTGTGCACGCAACTGTGATCACGGAGTTGGTGCGGCCGTAACCGTAACAGTAATTGTTTTTGCAACCATGGCCCAAAATCCTCTCTTATGTTACAGATATAGCAAGCGATTCTTGCGGACAGTGAAGAGCCGTGCTTTTCAGACATCAGCAACAGTAAACCTAAAACCAAAAGAGGATTCTTATGGTAAGTCTGGCTATGTAAGGTCTCGTAGTCCTAAGGCAACCAACCGTTTGTGTGTCATGGGACGTTGGACTAGGCTATCCCAGGCTAGGTCTTATGTGTTGGTAAATACTAGTTTACGTGCGAATCTGAGACCGTGTTCAGTACGAGAACCTCGGGGACGAATGTTTGAGACGGAGCTGATGCTGAGTAGGGGAGACAGGGACAGGTCTAGGCGTGAGAAATCTGACGTGAAAATGGGCCAAATTTAACCTTATCCTACCTAGAGTGCTGTATCTTGACCTAACCAGACCTTACCTTTCTAACCTGACTTAGGGCGCCGCTCCCTGACCTGGCCGGGCGGCCTTCGCCCTTCGCCCTTCGCCCTTCTTGAAACCCCGTAACACTGAATAGCAGTTAGGCTACAGACCGATGGGACTAAATTTTAGGAGGCGAAATTTTGAACGCCTAACCCTGTCTCCATACTCTGCATATTACCCCGAAAGACAGTAACTATCACAAACGGAAATGTAAGGAAAAAATAAAGAAAAGTCAGTAAATATCCCAGTCAGTGACTGACGGGAACCAGGCCGCGGTATTGGTGTTCAGTCTTACCCGAAACATTAATAATAGCCTGCTAAACTGATTTTTGGGCCTGGCCTGCCATTCAGCATTTTTTTACTAGGAACAAATGGCTGTAAAACCCCAGGGACTAGTCTTTCACGACTTCCACAGCACATTTTCAGAGCATCATTCGCCAGTCAGGAAGAATCAAAACTGTATGTTCCATATACCCACGCTCTGATCCAGATGCAGCCGTTCTTTCCTATTCTGGCCCCCAAAGAGGAACCATGTGACGTGCATGTTTGTTTACTGTTGCAACATGTGGCAAATTTGACGCCATAGAAACTGTTGTTCGAAACGCTATATGGAAGGTGTTTCGTTTAAAAATCTGCCATATCGCGAACTGATTACGAGTACAACATGACCCAGTTCTAGCACTTCCATGATCAAACCTCAAACACCTGAAGAAGGGTAAAAAACAATTTCAAATATGGTAAACAGCTCAGTTGTCATTTGAGATAAATTAGTATGACAAAACTTAAGAATTTGAACCAATTTCCACAAAAGGGTAGCCTAGACCAGTCCATGTGCTTGATATTAAGTGTCACTGGGGGGTCCAAGGGAGGCAAAACCTCCTGCCAGGTCAGGGCACGGCACCCTAAATCAGGTTAGGAAGGTAAGTTATGGTTAGATCGTAGCCCGTCGGTAATTAACAACCTTGTCTGAAAGTTAAACAGCCTTTCCAGCTCATGTTTGCAAGCCAAACCCTTCGTAAAATAACTTCAGGTTTGTATGTTAGGAAAAATACAAATTATTTTAAAAATATGCTATTTTTCCTTACACAAACCTGAAGTTCTGTACACTGAATGGCCCACCTCAGCTACCCCTCTCTCTGGCACCTGGACTGAAAGGCAAAGTGGAGTGCAGACTGATTGGTGGGCAGGACTTCCCCCAACCTATCAGTAACTAACTACCTGGTAAGGAAAGTATAAACAGCTGTTCTAGCTCATGTTTGCAAGCTGAATCCCTGATGTAAGGAACTTCAGGTTTGCATGTTAGGAAAAATACAAATTACTTATAAAATTTGCTATACAGTATTTAAGAACTTATAATCAGTCCATAGAGATGCTTTGCATTATTGCATTCATTTTGATGTATGCAGCTTATCATCACATGGAAACAGATCTTGTACTGAGTAATTTAATTTTCAGTTAACTAAATTGGTGCAATCTTTTTCAGATGAAGACGAATTCCGCACACTAGAATTGGGTATTCAGAGAGCTAAACCCCAGGATCGGAAGTCTTTCGTTTTGAAACCGGTATTACCTCCAAGGTTTGTAAAACTTTTCTCCATTGTTAAATTTTTATATATTTTAAGGTGTTTGTATCTAAAAAAAAAAAGTATAGAATTTTTATGATCTAAGTAAAGTATAAGGTTTTTAATATCCAGAGAAAATACAGAATTTTTAATAGATTATCCGTTTTTTGACTGCATATATTCAAAACTAAAGTTTTCTCTCACTTATCGCTAAGTTGTTGAGGTGGGTTTAAAAGAAAGTCCTGTGCTCGGCCTAAGCTAGGCTACCCCATGCAGTATACTTTTGTTAGCCTGTGTACACGCACACTAAATCAGTAAAACCTACAGAATCCACAGAATCTAGAACAAGATAGCACTGTATTGTTGAAAATCAAATAACACACTTTACCTGAATTAACCCATAGATATTTCACTTTACCAAGAAAGATATCTTACTCAACCCCACCTTCATGAAAAACCCACTTGATAAAATTAAACAGCAGATAAGAGGTTGGCTCTCAAACTCTGATAGCTCTAGAGCTTGGTGAGGAACTCTTGGGAAACATTTAGCTGGGCAAGGAACATCTTTATGACAACTAAGAAACTGTGGAAGCCAACATGAAAGAAGTTTTTAAGTTAGATTCTGGCATCTCACAAGAAAAGACAGAGGAGCAGAAAAAAGAACCATGAGGCATGACAAAGTCCCACTCAGTCACAAATTCAGTGACCACCCAAATGCCCGTAGTAGGATGAGAGACTGTCAGAAGAAGCATGAAGCTACCAAAGTGCTTAGAAGGTGTGAGGTCAAATAGGAACATACTCTTGAGGAAGATGGTGTCCAGTGGTAACCCCAAAAGTGACAAATGCTGCCGATACAACCACCATCAAGAAGGGACTAAAATACTCATGGAAGTCATGGAACTGCAGGAGTCAAAGGGCAAATTAGCACAAAATGTTCTCTCATTGTTAGGAGTCCATCTCGCTTAAAGTGTGAAGGCAACAGGGTCAAGACCCGATACAAGAGAAGAGTGAGAGCCAACTAACATTCTCATAGAGAAGTTGGTATTACAGGAACTGAAGAACAGGGCAAACAAGAGTCCCGTACATAGTAACCTGCCATTCATGCAACAGCTGCTGTTATGACTGAGGAGAGCCACCCTCACTAAGGTTACACTAAATAATTGGGACACCAAAAGATGCAACATGTATGGAAGTTTGTAGAAACAATATAAAAGCTTGCTCCAAAAGCATCTTCCAGAGCAAGAAGAAATAACTGTGAACAGTCAGCAAAGGAGAGTTCAAAACTATTGCCACTTTAGCGAAAACAAGTGGAGTGATGAAAATCATCCGAGCCTCAGGGACACCTGGAACATCTGTCTTTACCACGTGAACAGGAAAGGACATAAGAGAGATACATATGCTATTCCCAGACTGGAGTGTGACAACAATAGCCCAAGCCACTGAGTTCATGTACAGAGAACAACCACAGGAGCTCAACAAAGAAATATCCAGCAGGACCATTTAGGGCATCCTCACTCACATTGCAAGACTTTGCAGACTTCCAAAGAAAGGAATCACCCTGAAAGAAGGCACAGGTGTTACGATAAAGCAGGATGAATCAACACACAACTAAGACCTCATACTATTCAGAAAGTGAAGAAGTCTATCACCAACTAGCAAAGAAAGTTAATCTTGTCCTTTCCTAATCACAGCAGGCTACATTCAAGTGGAAGGCCACAATTCCAAGTCAGCCACTCAAATCGGGTGGTGAAGGCTGCAGATCAAAAACCAAGTCATAGTGACCCAGCTCCTTGAACCTAATGACCCCATTTGTTATCTAGCAAGAGGGCCAACTGTGCACCTGACATGGTCAAAGTGCCAGGAACAATAGATATGTGGAAACAGCTGTAATCAGAATTACTCAGTGGTTTCCCGGGAACCATTAATAGGGTCTCAAAGCACACTGCCCGGTGGAGGGATCCTGAAGAACCAAGGTTCTGAGGACTACTCCCCTCGAATATGGTGAAACTGGACAGAGGGAAAGAGCATGGAGACAACTGTGAAACACCAATGTCTCCAGGGGGATAGGGAAAACTGATAACCACCACAAGCAGTGCCATAGAGTGAAGGTGTCAGAGTAAACCCTAAAAGAATGCTGGGGTGACAGGCCTGTTCCCCCGAAAGGCAAGCTGACAGAGAAAAAAAAAAAAGCTAAGTATACCTTAGTTTAACCAGACCACTGAACTGATTAACAGCTCTCCTAGGGCTGGCCCGAAGGATTAGACTTATTTTACGTGGCTAAGAACCAGTTGGTTACCTAGCAATGGGACCTACAGCTTACTGTGGAATCTGAACCACATTAGATGGTACTTGCTTACATCACCACTAGTATCAAAAGAGCCCAGTCAGACTTCACCAAAGTATCACCAAGGAACATCTAGATCAGAAGGTTGATGCAGGGACAGAAAAAGCAGTGGAATCTCTCCAAGAACCCCCTTCCTAGGTCAGAGGCTCACTCACACCCAGGGCCTTACTGCTCTGTCATTCCATTTACCAGGCCAAGTAGGAGGTTACTGGAGTCATTGCTTCACCTGCCTGCATGCATAACTGGGAGCATAACATTTCCAGGTAAGATTCGACTCCAGTCAGCATTCATAGACAACCTCCCACTTGAAGAGTAAGTCTCCTGTGTAAAAGGCAATGGTTTTATTTCCCTAGCAACAAAAAACAAATCTGTAAAGTAATATGTATTTTTCCTAGGTAGATGAAGAGAGCTTCTTACCATAATCCCACCTAAACTACCCTGCTTTATCTCTTTGGCCAAAGAAAAAGTGACAAGTAACTTAAGGTGATTGAGGGGTATTTCCACATTCACTCCCCAGTTACCATCAGTTAACAACCTTGTTAACAATCACAACAATTGCTCCAGCTTATGCCGAGGATTCTCCCCAAGCAAAAGGCTCTGGTTTGCATACATAAGAAATACAAATTGCTTGAAAAATTTATTTTTATACAAGTAACTTACCCAGCAATTACTTAGCTAAGAGTTTCTGCTTGAACGGCAGCTTAAATTTTGAATTCCGCGGTAGCGATTCTTTTGTTTTGTGTAGGTGAAAAGACCCTGCCCACTTTCGGGGTAAGACAGAGGAACAACTAAGCCAATAGCTCAGTTTGTTTCTGCTACTTGTATCGTCGACACACATAGTGTTGACTAAACAGCTTGGTTTTGAAATTAGTTGTTTCTTCCCATCCATTGAGGTATTTATTGTATGGTGGCCTTTCAGCATTGTTTAATGGTTTTCCTGTTTTTTTATAGACTTATACTGATTTTGACTGTTAGCTAGTTAGTTATATCAGACACTAGCTCTTCTAGTTTCTGGTATTGCAGCAAAGGCTGCAGTATCCAGTTAACGAAACTGACTTATGACTTGCATACTCTTTGCACAACTTGCAGAAGGCAAGTTTGTACTATTAACCTTACTTGGGACAAAAATAAATGGAAGACGTTGGCTTCTCATTTAAATGAATTGGAGAGAGATCATATAAGGAAGGCAGATGCTAAAGCTGGTGAGAAATTAGTTAGTCAGATGGCTCCTAAGTCTAGATATTCCTGTTGTATCTTCTATTATTTCTGCATCTCATGTATCAGTTCATTCTCCTAGACCACCTACTCCTTCCCCTGGCTCCCGCACTTCCAAGCCCAATCACTTCGCCAGCATTGAAAGTAAGTTTGATCAAAAATTAAATATGGTGGTAGGTAAAGTGGCCCAATGAGGGCCATTGATGCATGTCCTTTTGGATAAATTTGACAAGAAAAGTGAAAGTGAAGTGTTAGTCGAGGAGGTGGCTGTTCATCCCGCTGATTCTCGTAGGCATCGGTCACTGCCATATTCCCTTGAACCAGGGAGGAGGCATACCATTAGCCCAAGGGAGGTCAGTGGGGTCTGCCCATGAGCAGTCGGCCCCCTTAGACCAACCTGTTACATCCCAGGTTGCGTCAAGAGACAGCCGCTGCAAAAGACGTCTCGGACATGCATCCGCTTTCGTCTAGTTCAGGGGATTCTTCACAAACAAAAGGCACCAATGGTGTTTTCCCGATGAGTCGCACCCTTTGAAGAGGCGCTCTTCTTCCAAGGATCAAGTTCCTCAACTGCCCAGCAAAAGGTTGAGGGAGCCTCCCCTCAGTCCTCAGCATTTTTGCAGTAAGCGGGACAGCCCTGAGCGCTTCTCCTCTCTTGGATGCCAGGAACGAGTGTATAGTCACTCCTCCTTGTTTAAGAATTATTCACTTTCAGGCTCCAAGCACCCTGCTTCAAGTGAGCAGCGTAGTTCTTTGCCTAAGCTCCCAGATTCGGCCGAGCGCTTTTTGCGCGTTGAGCGCCCAGTAGCACCCGAGCGCCTTGTATTAGCTGAACTCCTGCCTTTGGTTGAGTTCCCTGAAGTGCCCAAGCTTCCTTAGAGGCCCAAGCTTCCTGAAATGCCCAAGCTTCCTGAAGTGCCCAATAGCGCCCTGCAGCACCCGAGTTCCCTGATGCATCTGTTCGCTCTAGGGCTCCTCCATGTTGACTTTCATCTATTCCTCCTGCTGCCAGTGCCTCAGGGGAACCAGTCAGTAATTTGATGTCTGCTTTTAAGCTTCAGGCGCCAGCTCCATTTAGTTCAATGACGAATTGTCTGTCTTCCTCAAGTTCCATTCTTCAGCCACCGCACAGACCGTCAACTGCTAAGGCTCCTTCCTCAGATGCTCCCTTGCCTCCTGTTTCGTTGGAGGATGAGATTTTGATCAAGATTCACCA
Source organism: Macrobrachium rosenbergii (assembly GCF_040412425.1). Taxonomy (NCBI): domain Eukaryota; kingdom Metazoa; phylum Arthropoda; class Malacostraca; order Decapoda; family Palaemonidae; genus Macrobrachium; species Macrobrachium rosenbergii. The sequence continues at coordinate 30,720,599 of NC_089789.1, forward strand.
GCGACTCCTTGCACGTCCCTTTTGAGATTTTTGCTTCAGAACTTCTGGGAATTCTTCTCTCCCACGGCTCCGACATCCCTGGCTTCATCCTTTAAGTAAGTAGTCAGCCTTCAGACATTGTCGGACTCCCCAAGTTGGTTCTCTCGTCCTCATCCAAGAAGGCCCCTTTTGAAGTGGAGAACTGGCTTTCCAAGAAGAGGAAACAGGGGAAGGCTTGTTTTAGTGTTCCTCCGTTTCTTTCTCGTCCTCGTTACCTGTCTTATGCTACTGCAGAAGCCCCTTCCCTGGGAGTGGTTGCCTCCTCCCAGGGGGACTTCTCAGGACTTACTGACGCAGGACGTAGATCCGCTCTTGCCTCGGCGAAGGTATTCTTTTCGGCACAAGAGATGGACCATCTTTTGAAAAGTCTATTTAAGACTTTTGAGGTTTTTAAGTTTTATAGACTGGCGTCTAGGTGCTCTTGCCAAGTTCAGAATCTCTCTCTCTCCTGACTGACTGCGCTTCAGAGCTAAATGGATTTCTGTTCTGCACTGAAAAAGCAGTCAGGGACAGTTTGAAGGAAGTTGCTTCATTATATACGATGGGCGTTCTCAAAAAAAGGGAATTGTGGGTTTCCTCTATGTCTAAGGGTGTGACAGCGTCACAAAAATCAGCCCTTCTATTTTCTCTGCTGGATAAGCATCATCTTTTCCCGCAGATGACCGTTAGTGATATCGCTTCCAACCTGCATAAGAAGTCTCCTCATGACCTTCTGACACAGTCGACAAAGCATCAGAGAGACTGGACCACCTTACCCACAAGGACATCTCCTCTGCAGTCGAGGCCCTTTTGTGGGGGCAGACAGAGATCTCAGTCCAGGCCTAGGGGAACAGTTAGGTTAACACTCCGAACCATCAAGAAGTCATCCACTACACCATCAGCCCGCAAGTTAGAACCCAGCCCTCCACACCCCAGTGGGTGCAGGGCTTCGTCGCTTCTGGGAAAGATGGTGCTCAAGAGGGGCAGACCAGTGGGTAATCAAGGTACTCAGGGAGGGATATTCTATCCCCTTCAGGGAGAGGCCTCCCTTGATCACTCCCGTCGTATCAATGGCCTACTCTGAAGAATCGGAGAGGTATTCAACCCTCACAGAGGAGGTTTCCTCTCTCTTCAGCAAGAAGGCCACAGAACTAGTCAGGAACACAGAGTCGGGTTCTACAACTGGCTCTTTGTAGTGCCCAAGTCTTCAGGTGGGTAGAGACCGGTGCTTGACGTGAGTGCTTTGAATTACTTCGTAGAGAAGAAAAAATTGAGTATGGTGACAATGCAGTCCATACTTGCATCCATCTATCAGGGGGATTGGATGATCTCCCTAGACATGCAAGATGCGTACTTTCATATCCCATTCACGAGGATTCAAGAAAGTACCTCAGGTTGGTCTTCAGGAATTGAGTTTCTCAGTTCAGAGCACTCTGTTTTGGCCTCTCGCCTGCCCCACAGGTTTTTACTCAGGCACTCACTCACCTGGTGGGTTGGTTTCATCTAGTATGTGTGAAGATCTCGCTGTATTTAGACGACTGGCTACTTCACTCTCCCACGAAGGAACAATGCATGGAGGAACTTCTCTACAGGTTGAGATGAGCACCAACTAGAGGCAGTAATTACCTGTGCAGCTTTCTCACCAGGTAAGGAAACAACAAGCATTGTCTCAATGCTAGCCTATTTTAGTTCATTAACTTTTCATATGTAGTGTTATTTTGCCGTCCAAGATTCCCCACCACCTTTCAATATGGAATCAGCAAAGTAATTACTGGGTAAGTTACTTATATAAAAATGACATTTTTATAAAATAGTTTTATATATATACTTACCCAGTAATTACAGATGGAGCCCTCCCTCCTGCCCAGGCATTGACATTAGCATAATCAGATTGAGCTGTTGGCGTAGTTGTTCCTCTGTCTTACCCCGAAAGTGGGTGGGGTCTTGTCACCTACACAAAACAAGAGAATCGCTACCGCGGAATTCAAAATTTAAGCTGCCAATAGAAACTCTAAGCTATTTACAAAACTTTATTTTACCATGAAAATGTCATATTTTAAATCTTGAAGGATGTTTGTATGAAACATGTTTAATATTGAGAATTTTGGTCACTAAGTTCAGTGATTGAAAAATTGTGTATTTTTTTTTTTATTTTTCAGATATAAACGACAAAAGATTGACCAAGACTGGGGAAATGTGTGGCCAGCAGCACGTTCTTTTCATCCTGCCACTGTACCATTTCCCATTCGTCAGGGTTACCCAGCAACAGGGAAGGCTACACCAGACAAATGGGGAAATGCTGAACTCATGAAAATCCCAAATTTTCTCCATTTGACACCACCTGTGATTGAGCGTCAGTGTGGAGCTCTTAAAAGTAAGCAGTTAAGTTTTATAATGTTTAGAATAATTTATTTGACAGTGTCAATGTATTGTATTTCACGTTGATTATTTCTTATGTGGCTTTAGATAGGGAGGGACTTAGATACCCAAGTGCCAGTGCTCAAGGACATCATGTGACGTCTACATTCACATGGAAGTGGCCACAAAGTCAATTCTAGCAGCCTACCTTTTCAAATCTTCCTCAGAGCCACTGAATTCTAGGGAACACCAGCTCACCAAATGTGTAGTTTAGAAAGGGAGTATCCCATAGTGAGTTTGTACTTTATGTGCTTGCATGATACACTTTAAAGTAAATGGCATTCAAGATTCTTTGCTGGACTCTTGGTGTCAGGAGCATTGCTTTCTGCTTGTGTAACTTGCATTGTGTTTCATTATTTTACTTCAGCATTTGATAAATTAATATCTCTTAATGAAGTGTACTTAATGTGTATATATCAGTAAGTATACTGCATTACATCTTTATCCAAGGTTTCAACCATTTCAATACAATAGCCTAAGCTCCAGTAGCTTACATGATCTGGATAGTGCAGGGATTTTGTGAATTTTTTTGTGCCATACTAAGTGAATAACAGTATATCTGTGATATATTTTTAATAAGCCCTGCACATGGATGAAGATTTTGATAAAATGTTTGTTAGATTTTTACTGTGGATTTGCCAAAATGCTGTACAAAACGATAGGTAATTCCTCAGTGTAAAATCAAGTTAAATGCACGTACACACTCATGTACAGTGCATATAGTATTTTCTCCATATTTTATTATTCTTACAGTATTCATTAATAAATCTAACAGCTTACAAGATCCTCAAAATTTAAAACTAAATATAATGTAATATAACTTCAAGGGAAGAGAGAATGAAACAGATTTTCACATGATTGCTACACTGGCTCTGGAGTATTATGTAACCTTACTAGGTCTTGAGTCTTTGTTACTTAATGGATATACTGTAGTTACTTATCAGGAACCTAGACCCAATTAAATTGAGTGTCATTGCTATTTCAAAAGTGATTTGAAATAATTAAAATATGAGGCCATGTATCTAATAGGATATTCATGTTGCAAAGTAGTATTAAGCACTGAAATGAAATGTAGCAAACATACTAGCGAACAATAAAAGAGAAATGTGTTTTTGAGTAACAAGGCATTCTAATGAAGAGGTAAATAAAATTAAAAAGCCCATGGCAAATGGTATGATATTGAAGCCATCCCCTCCAGCACAGATATGTGCTTGATTAAGAACAAGCCCATTATAGCTAATCACTTATCCCTACAGAACCTGGACTAACCATCAACTGTTAAAATACTGTTCAATCAAAAAAGCAGCTAACCTGCTGATGAGGAACAACCTAGCCTGTCCAATATACAACCATCTGAAAAAAACCAATGTCATCCACAACTTACAGACCATGATGTTTCTTTCCAAGAGAAAACTTCTTGATAGCAGCCTTTAAGGCTAAAGCGCCATGTTGGCTTTGGCTGTAGGCTTGTTAAGGTGGAGTTTCCCAGGTCTCTGGTATGTACTTTACCTTGGAATCTGTATCGGGTTTTTCAGTTCATAATGTTGTTGCCCTTTGAACTATTTGGAACAAGTTCCTTGTAAAGAAGTTTCTATGGAAACTTGACAGCATCCTTAGCTGCAGCTAAAAATTGAGAGAGCTACTAGCTTTGTCAGTTAAGGTAGGCTTTGCTAAACACAAGACAATTATTTTTCCCTTATTTTGGGCTGTATGGTTTTGGGCTAGGTCCTTACCTACAACACTGTCTTTACCTAGCCTGGAGTCACTAGGGCATGAGGAACTTGATCCCTTGGGGGTCCAGTAAGGACTTTTAAGAATTGTTGGAATTGCACTAAAATGATTAAACCTGATGTAAGGGTTCTCCATACATATAATGATTCGGAAACCAAAACTTCCAAAGTCTCTCTAGGTAATGAGGAACTTGATCCCTTGGGGGTCCAGTAAGGACTTTAAAGAATTGTTGGAATTGCACTAAAATGATTAAGCCTGATGTGAAGGTTCTCTGTACATATAGTGGTTCGGAAACCAAAACTTCCAAAGAGTAGGAATGTAATGTCCCTTTCATCAGTTCTTTAGTTAAGGACTTTCTTGTCAATTTCTATCCTTAATGGAAGGAAATCCACTTAACATGGGAGCAGTAGCTATAACTTTTAAATTTGGAAACTTATCCTTAGATTAGTTATTGAAGTTGCTCAGTGGCATGGTAATCCTGTACAGTATTGGTAAGGGGAGAAGTTAAGAAATTATCCTGTAGTGTTAAGAGGTCAAACACTCCTATGTCCTTGTTCCACATTGCTAATTAAGTCAGCACATGCTGAATTGAGTCTGGTTCTTCACAGTTTTATTAAAGTAAACCTCATGATGTCTGTGTTGTAAGCATCTATTAATTAACTCTTAAAACCTTTTGCTAGAGAAAGTTGTCAATGCAACTCATGGAAGTGTAACTTGGTTTTTTAACTAACATTATTTGCAAGATGTCAAAATTTCATGAGAATTGCAAAGCCCTTGCATCTATTGCCCTGGCAATGACAATTTTCTCCTGAACTAAGTAGGAGACTAAGCTTGCTTTCTCACCTGTAGTTTGTGAAGCATTGGTGTATAGGAGTGTACCTTCATATCTGAAGGTAGTTGTCTTTAGTATAGTACTGTCGGTTGTGGATTTTTGGCTCTGGCACAGTGTCACTAGTACTGTGCAAGATAGAATCTTTTTTTCCTTGTAAGGAGCCTCCAACAAGGAGTTATTTACTTTATTAGCATTAAGGAGGTAAAAGAAAAATTATGTGAATTTTTTCCAGTGTCAACTCTTTGACTTGAAAGTACTTTAACATGTTGATTTTTTATCAGTGATATGCCTGTATACTATCAGATAGTTATTATGTAAAATGTTATATATAATGACCCTTGCTTAAAATAGGAGCATGTTGAAATTACATTTTAATAAAATTAATTTATTTAAAAATATATTTAGACTTTATAAGCTATAAAATATCAGTTTGAAAGACCATGAAAGCAACACTGTAGTCTTTCTTGAAGAACAGATAAAAATACAGTATGTACAAATAGACATAATTCTATCATCAAAAGCAAATATCAAAGTAACAGATTGAATTATTACAGATAAACTGAAAAACAAGAAAATTTTAAAATAAATTGCAGTAGAAGTGTGTTACAAAGGCCTAATTCTTTTAAGTAATTCTTACAAATTTGTTCTTTAAAGCATACAGGTTGGAATAAAAGTTTTTAAAATAAATCATTCAACTTATATTAACAAAATTTAAAATACACCCTTTTACAGCTGCTAGATTTTTGTTTAAGTTTCTTCTTAAAACCACTAGGCTGTCATTGTGATGACTAAATCAAATGAAAAACCTTCAGTAACCATACATGAGAGGCAGCATCTAAATTTGGAGTAGTGCTCTCCTTCATATTATTTTTATATATATTTCACTGGTAGGATTAAAATTGTGAAACTTATTGAAAGGTTGATCCATATGCTTGGTGGTAATATTAATCTTCACATTCTGGTAGAGGACAGTGATGTTTATTTTTATTAAGTTTTGTGCTGTCTTCTTTCCCTGTAAATGGTTAACTTGATTGCTTCAACTGGGATTCCATGAACTTCTAAGTGATGTTTTAAATAAGACTGGAATTTACTTGTATACTGTACTCTGGAAAATTCGTAGCTTCTCACTGCATTGCTCTCTGAAACAGAACAAACCTAAATTATAAAGCTGCATGAATATCTTTTATGCTAATAAAAATGACAAGGTCTGAAGTTCAGAAAAAATGGATAAATCTACACAAATACAAGAACACTAACACAGGCACAATAAGAGCAACATCAACCATAACATTGCCAGCATCAGCAATAATAATAACACTAATAGTAACTGACACACAAAAGCCAGTAATAATGCTAAGAACAATAACATGAACAACTTCAACAGTTATTAGTGAATTGTATTGCCAGTCATCATGTTGATTAATAAACAACTTGCTCATGTTATAGATGCAGTTTTAAATATAAGAAAAGACTTCAACAGTAATTCCTCTGAAATTTGCCAAAACAGAACTAAAAAGAGGAGTAACTCAAAAAATTATTTTAATATATCTGTATCCAGCACTCAGCCTATGCAAGCTTACCCCAAACTCCAGCCTAAGGGCTCATTTACAGTGGCCAGTAAACTAATATTTCCTTTTCCAAGTAGAATTGTCACTCATGCTCACATGACTCACTAGCAACCACCACTGTTCACCCCTGTAAATTCCAATGTACCATACAGTTATCATCAAAATTCCTGGAGACTGAGATGTCTATAAAGCAGAACTCCAACGAAATTATTATAGACTCATGTACTTATTAAGCCTAAAGAAGCTGTAGATTTAGCAAAATTTTAGGATGCTTTTCTCCTATGTAAGAATTGTTTACAGAACCATAATTTTTCCTGAGTTAACGACCACCTCTCAACATAGCAGAATTTCAAAATAAATTGCTAAATTGAAAATTATTAAGAGAACCAAAATAGTGTGTGCTAAATTAGTACAGAACTCCAGAGGCAATAGGTCTTGGTTCGCTAAAGATACCATCAACCAAAACTCAACTGCTGCCTATCTGTAAGGAAATTTTGAAGTAACCCTAAAATATATCGCTGACTCCAAGATTTTAATGTTTACATATAATGGTTTATTAAAACAAAAGCAGTACTAAAATCTATCAGAATTACTGTACTATCAAAACCCTTATCAAGGTTCTCTTGCAAATGGCATGTCAAATCTAAAAGAGCATCGTAGGTACCTAACTGTTTCCTATACTGTATGCATATTGACCATCAGCTAACAATCCTTTGGATTCCGCATACTTGTAAAATGGCATAAAAATAAGTTTTTCAGCAACTTGGAAAGCACAGGGCAAATAGAAATTGGCCTATAGTTACTGTAGTCTGAAGATATGCCACTCTATGGAAAGGCACAGTACTGTATTACTAAGCTTGCACTCATCCATAGAGATACTAATCTACTAATCTTGGGAGACAACACACAAGAAACCTTTTAAAAAAACAAAAGGAAGAAACCATCAGCTATCAAGATTATCAAGAATTTTCTTAACATCCCTAGAGCAAAATGCAAATTTCCATCAGCTATCAAGATTATCAAGAATTTTCTCATCCCTAGGAAAATGACAAGTTATCAGGATGACAAGTATCAGGACATCCCTCAGCTGATTGCTTAGCTCCAAAAATTCAGTGAAGCAGTTCAGCCTTTTCCTTAGGGCCAATCACTAATCTACCATCATTTCTTAGTACTGTAGTAGTGGAATGGAAGACAAGCCTGACCCAAAGATAGCATATGCCAATTTGGTCCTCTGCAGATGAGGCTGAGTAATATAGTATTAGAATCAATCACAACCACAAAGGTTGTAGAACATTCAGAGCTTCAAATATTATCTCACTCTTCCTTATGCATGAGAGGATAGTTACATCCCTGAGCTATGCAAAATATTGAAAACTGCCCAGAGCTATAGACACACCATGCTTTTAAGGATGTCATTTCTTTTCTATCCATGTGATTTTTTGTGATTACCTTGTGGAACCATATATGTACACACCCAGATAGACTTCTTATTATGTACAATACATGCACTTGCCAAAATGTACTTGTTGAGTACGTGAATGAGTAAATAACAGTTGCTACAGTGAAGTTATGAATTGAAGGTCTCTAAAAAAAACTATATAGCCATTAGTAAGAGTGTTTATTGTGTTTTTTCAGATGCATCTGTGTTGTGATTTTATCATATAAATACAGTTTATCATTATTGTTCAAAGCTTCTTGAATTTGTAGTTTGAATGATTTTTTCATGGTTATTGGTATGATCAGTTAACATGAAACCTGTATATTTTTGTAGAATATAAGTCTTGGATTATTTTATCTGCACTCGCAAAGAATCCATCAGTACATGTGTTGTCTCTTCCAGGGTTCTGTACTGCATGGCCTGCTAACCTCGAAACCCCAGAAAGACAAGAAAAACATTTCCCTGTGATAGTCAAAACAAGCACCTACTTACATTCCTCACCAAACATCAGAGATCCTAAAGCTCGTGTTGTTACTTACAGGGTAAGACTATGTAACCAGTGTATAATCACTTGCAAATATCTAAAAAACTCATATTTAGCTGAATGTATTTTTTATATGTGGAGGGGACTGGCTAATTTATTTTATGGGTATCTGATTCTTGGATGTGTTCACATTATTTGGAATGAATCTTACCTACTGTTAAAGTTGCCTTATATCTTCATACCATCAGGTGCGATTGGCACTCGCTATTTCTGGCTGATTTTCTCCTGTGTGGCATTGTGCTTGTTTTCTGTTTTTTGCATTATGTCATTTACAACACGCACAGATAGAAGCATTAGGCTGTATAGGAATGAGTTTTGCGTAAACTGAATGTTCCGGTTGTGCATAGCCACACGTGTATTAGCCTACCTGTAGGGGCACAAGTGTGCTTTTTCTTCTTCTTGTGAAGAAAATAAGGAGCAGCCCGATTAGAGGGTGAATGCCCTCTTATGCTCCCTATGAGGTTCAGGAGAAAACTGTTAGGTAAAGTGAGTAATATTCTCCTTTTATTGGTTAGACATTTGACTATACATTATGGGTGAAGATCACTGTTCTCCCCATAATGATTGACCTTTTTTGGTTTCCCCCACAAGAGAGGTGTTAGAGCCTTTGTCAGCCTGTAGCCCACCCTCTAGACTGCATCAGTAGTTCTTCTATACTGACAGGGAACTAAGGCAAGTGTTGGGGCCAAGGTTTGTGCTTTGTACCACCTTGCTTCCAACCTTCCACCAGCTCTAATTCAGCGTGTTCTTCGAAGGATATATTTAGTAGAATTTAGAGCCCACGTTTACTAGCATGTATTATCATATTTTGGAGTGAGTGATAGTGATGTGTGTTAACTGGTGGAGTTATCTAAGGATTATAGTACATTATATTACATTTCCTCCAGTAGTTTCCTAATTGCGCATCTATACTTCTGTTGTTAATGATTTTCTCGCCCAGTATAGTCTTCCATATCTGATGTTAACACTCCCACTCTTACTCAGTTCCCCCCCCCCCCATCACCTCATATTTGTCACCTTTTGACAAATTTTCCTATTTGTATTGGCAGTTCTCCCTCTTCCATCACTTATTTATCTATACTGTATTAAGCTAGCCTTGTGCTAGAATGGGCTCTTGCTCTTCACAATTGCCTCTTTAAAGTGTTGTGCAGATGGCTCCGGTTGTCGTCCTTATTCCATGGTGAGGTCGTGTGAGAACCCTTTACCTCCACCCCATCCAGCTGTACTTACCACCAGCATTCCCTAGACATTGCTGACGTTTCCTGGTATGTTTCCTTCTCAGGCATTTATTGTCTCACCATCTTCATCCTTGGATTTGCAGTTTCCTTTCATTGGGGTTCTTCCTTTAGACTTATGGTTTTCAACCCTGATTTGGTTCATTTTCTTTTAGTTTCTAACCAGTTCATAGTTGGCATTGTTTCGCTTTCACTCCTTTTTGCTGAAGATGAATCTATTGATTGGCACTCTTTTGTATGCTTCTACCCTGGCTCCTGTTCAAGCGAGTAAGAAGTTAAAACTAATTCTGGCAAGGCATGTTTTCAAGAAAAGTCAGTGCCATTTGGAAAAAGGGATTAATAGTTGGAAGGGAAAAGCTAGTAATATAGTGTTAAAAGTTAAATAGCTTTGTATCTAACAAACAGTGTAGTGTGCCCGCAGCTGTTTTTGTGAAGTGAGCACTTAGGAACCACCCAGCCAACCAACCGAGTGTATCCCTTAAAGCCAATTCTTGGAATGCCACTGCATCGGTTTCCAGTTTTATGAAGCTGCTTAGAGCTGTGTTAGGATATAGATACAATATCAGTTTTTCACCTTCCTCTGTTCAACATGCAAATTTCAAATTCTTGCACACGGGTGAATACGTGTGGTGCTGTACTTCTGTAATTGGTAAGGTACTTTGGCCTATTTATGAGGCAGAAGTACTTTTGAAGTCAGGAATTCGTTGTTAGGACGACAGCTTGATTCCTACAAGAAAAATATAGAGGGGTATGTAAATATGTATATGCATGTATGTGTCTATGTATATATGTAGATACATATACAAAAATAATGATAATAATAATAGCCATATAAATATTAGTCCTGCAGGTGCAGCATTTCCTGATGAGATGTCAGAGCATTAACCTCACCTTGATAGACTTATTTAAGCTAAGGGAGGAATGTCTTATTATTCTTTTGTATAACTCAGTTTTATAGTAAGGAACAGTTGTGTGCATATTTATCTTATAAAACAGTCCAGCTCAACAATTAGTAGATATTTTTTACATGTCCCATCGTCTCCTTAACCCCTAAGTGTTTAAGACCATCACCTAAGATGTCTCGAATCAGGAGAATAGAAAATTCATAGCAATATCTTTGAAATCATCCCCTAGGATCTTGCCCTTACAACCTTTAACGCATAAAAGTTCCATGCGGAATATCCCAAACCACTCTCAAGTTCTGCTTCAGTAATTGATCAAGACACATTCTACGTGAAAGAATTGCAAATGCAACCATAACTGACATTTTGAACTCCCAGTTCAATTAGGATGTAATGATCTCTGAAGGTCATATACAAAGTTTCTGAAGTATCTGACAAAGCTTCAAGAAAAACCTTGAGTGGTGATGGTTCCCAGGGAAGAACACTGGGTACCTTTCATTTTTTCCACCCTTGTCAACATTCCTGATATCCTTCTTTCCCCACCCTCATCACACACTGCCCCCACTTTATCCCAGATGCCAAAGGAAAAACAAGCAAGGGTATTCTCCTTATCACCACCTAAACTACCAGTTAAGTACTGTTATCAAGTTTCAGCGACTAATTCCAGCTTGTACTGAAGAATAATCCAACATAAAAGCCTCTAGTTTTTACACCTAGGAAAAATACAAATTACTTTTAAAATGGTTTGTTATAAAAAATATAATTTGTGTATCAGTCCTTTCACTCATATAGAGCCTAAATAATAAATTAGGTCAGGCAGTCTTCGCCTTTGCAAAGGTCCAGTGAAACCAGTAAAGAAGTACCAGCAGTTTAACAAGAGTGCTTTTCACTTGCTCAAATCAACCAACCATTGCAGTCAGATGTTTGCTTTTACCTCAGAATACTGCATCTCATAAGAATAAATCACAAGTGAAAAGGACAATCCAATCCTTGGGTAAAGCACGTGAACTGGCAGTTACAGTCATTCAAGGGAGCAGTCAAGTCATTTGACAAATAATGGGTAGAGAGATTGGTGAGCATTTGGCTGATCAGTGGGCAACAACACAGATGACTTGAAAATTGGTGTTCCTTAACCTTGAGGATACCGAAGATTCAGAGGTAGAGCATCCTTTCTTGCAAGGTATGCTTTTTTTTTTTTTTTTTTTTTTTTTTTACCAAGCCCAATAGACGAAGTCTGAGTAGAAACTGCAGTTGAGCCTGAGAGAGTAGTTCTGGCCTTAACAAGTTAAACAGCAGGTGAGGTTTCCTCTAGAGAACAAATGTAACTGGAAGTGCTAGTGAGTACTTGCTCAGAATAAACATATACAGTATAAACAATAAACATAGCATATTAACAATTAATATCATTATTAGTGCAGAAACTTTATGCTCCTAAACCTCTGGAAAACAATTAGACAAGACCAATTGAGGGCCTCAGAACCAGAAGGTTGTAAACGCCACTTTTTAAAAAATGAGTAAATTGCCCTCAAAGTCTAGCATTCATTACTCTGCTTCTAAGAAAGATATTGATTTAAACTAAGTTTCATATGAAAGCCCTACTCTAGAATTTTTTTTTGAAAATTTGAAAAAGTTGTAGGGTGCGCTTGCGCTACTATTCAAAATGTCCGCTAACCCTCACATTTGTTTATATTCTGGTCATAACCAGCACTAAAACCATAGTTAAATGTGTAAAATAATGATAAAGTGTTATAACAACAATGGATGTAATAATGATGATAATAACAACAATGGATGTAATAATGATAAAAATAATAATAATAATAATAATAATGATTGATGAGATAATCATCATCATAATGTTTAACCATTAAAATGTGATGGAAAATAATAATAATAATAATAATAATAATAATAATAATGATGTTGACGATGATAACCTTCCATCATCATAATGTTTAACCATTAAAATGGCTGGCCTACATTACGTGCAGGCACGAGTTTGTCTGTACACCGAGAAACATATTCTTGGCCTGCATCGTGCAGTAACTTAACACCATTTTTTTTTCATGACGTTTCATTCCTTGTCCTTTTTCTTCCTCTGGGCCGTTGCACGACATGACAGTGATCACTTTCACTACCAGAGGAAGACATAATGGCGCTAAATAAGGGATAATAATAAAAAAAAAAACAAATCACAACACTACGGACATTCAATTTCACAATAAAATCACTAGACTAGGAATGTAAACAATAGCGGAGATGTAAACTGCGTGGTGATTGGCCGACACTTACGAGCCCCTTATGCTAGAAAATGCTGATTGGCTTAGAACTGAATACCCGTTTAGTGACACGCGCTCTCATTGGCTCGCTCTGAGCTGCTGCACATGCAACCTTCTGGTTGTAACTGAGCTCTTATGAGGCTGTAAGCTCCGCGCGACATCACATTCATTCATTTAGCTAAAATCGATAATTTCTACTGTTCCAGTAGGGATTTCGACCTTACTGAAACGGCTGACTAGAATAGAAATGCCACAAATAGACAAAGGAAACGTTGCCACATCTACTGGTATGCTTAACTCCAAATCGGTGGGGGTGGCGTTTACAACCTTCTGGTTCTGAGGCCCTCAATTATGGACAGCAGAACAAGAAGCATGGTAACTAATTTCTGGCAAAATAATAATTAGTTGAAGATAACTAAAATTTAATGAAAGAAACAAGAAGTATTTGTATTTCTAACACAATCAACCAGCTCACACAGTAGGTAAAGACAAAAGTACTAATATTTAAAGAAAGAAACAAGAAGTAGTTGTATTTTTAACACAACCAATCAGCTCACACAGTAGTTAAAGACGAAAGTACTACTACAGTACAGTATATCAAGATTAGATGCATTATGCATCCAAGTCTGCTTAGATATAAACAGAATTTCTGAATTATGCACACGACAGGAAGAATAGGGGCAGAATTCAATATTCAAAACAAAAAAAAGACAAGTCTGAATACTTAAAGGAAGCTACCAAATAAAACAAGTAATCACTAATATTAATATGTCTTTTAGGAAAAAGGGAAAGGCTTGATTGTTTAATGGAAATAAGGACAAAGCACTGGGATACTATCAGCCATTCAGTGCTTTTACCCAGTGCACTATCAGCCAATCAGTGCTTTTAGACAGTAAAAAGGTGTTGGTGTGGTTGGACAGTAAGATGGAAGAAAGGAAGCAGAACGAAGGTAAAGTGAAAGACTACAAAGTGAGTCCAGCTAGGGGCAAAACAGAAACTAAAAAAAAAAACTGTAGTAATGCCTACAGTGCACCATGAAAGGTTCACTGATGGCACTAACCCAATGGGGAAAAATGAAAGGCAAAATTGGAGAGGTTCTCGCAATTGAAGCACTCGGCTCAAGAGACATATCTGACTGACATGGTTAAGCATTACCTATCAGTAGGTCAAGGATATGCTTGTGTGAACTGTTGCCCTTGACCACTCAGCTAGTATTTATGCATGAAAGAAAAAATGGTTGGAGGTGTTGAGATGAATTATTTACATATCAGTATCTAAAGGAGAAATGAAATGCTTAGATACATGGGTGAAGACCTTCAACCCGTGAGTGAGGGCTATATATCATTCAATGGGTATGATATGAACAAAGAGACTTACAGCCGAGGCCACAGGAGAAATAAAAGAATGATGTATGTATTTCAATATTAGCGATTTTGTGGAAAATTAAAAATCATAAGAAAACAAAAACGACGAAACTGCATTATTATTGAGTTTTACATCAAAAACTTTCAAATTATGATTATTCTGCCGTTTTGGGGCCAAATTTCTTCCGGTGGATCGGCGCACGACGCTGTCAGAACCCCGGAACATGCGTCGAAGCCGGAAATAATTTCTGATGAATATCTTTGAAAAGCGTGAACAACGTGGTAAGCCGAACCGCTAACCGGGACTGCCTGTACATTGTCAAAGTACAATGACAAAAGTGACATAGGAGCATTAACAAGACATGTAATTAAAAAAAGAATTACTTCAAATATTGTATTTTTTCAGGTGTCTTTGAAATCTCTTGACCTGGATGATCATAGTAGAGATAAGTTATTACGGTTAGTAGGAAACCGCTATGACCCATCTACTGATTACCTCACTTTGGTTACTGACAGATGCCCTCTCTCACAGCAGAATTATGATTACTGTCGCTATTTGCTAACTGTGCTGTATAATGAATCAAAGGTACGTTTGCATATATATTTCTTTTTCCAGTAGTTAAAGCAAGGTTTTAAAATAATTAATTATATTTCTTGCCACTTCATAGATTCCCATTTCCACACAGTAATAGTCCTTTTTACAGCTTTTGACTGCATTGGAACATGCATACCATTTTGGTCATTTGTACACATATTGTAATTTATTCTTAATAGCGTTTCTTTCATAAGTAAATGCTTGAAACTTAACACAGTTTCCCTAGAAATTAGTGATTTGTTTTTGTGATTTGTCTTTGTAGTCAGTGACTTGCTAAACAATATATCCACATCTCTCACATCTCTCTGAGGCTAAAAGCCACTTCATTTCAAGATACAGTAGTGGGAGCATGTAATTACAAGAAGTATTGTAACAAGTTCAAGAGAACTGTTGTGTAGTACTTTCTTAATAGAAAAAATAAGGTAATGTTCAAGAATTTAATTTCATGAATTTTTATATTACTGTAGAAAACTGAACCATGGGAACATGAAAAGGAAGTAATTGATCGTGAGTGTTACGTATGGGATGGAAGTCCGTCCCAAGCCAGTGTAATGACTGTTATTAAAGCCAAAGAGGAAGAGATCTCTGAGGAAGTTCTTACAGCATATGAGGAGGCTGTCACAGATATACATAATGAAGGTAAGTTTTGTTCGTGTGTACAGTATTAACATATACTGACAGACATTTGTTCCTGTACAAAAACAAACCTTCATTCTTTACATTGGATTTAGCTTGCAAACACGAGCTGAAACTGCTGTTTAACTTTCAAATAAGGTTGTCAATTATCAACAGGTAGGAAGAAGCCTCGCCCACCTGTCAATCTCCACTCCACTTTGCTTCCAGCCTCCATCATGTACTGATGTTTCTGTGGACCCTGCCTGGCTTGCCATTTGCTTTTTTTCCATTTTCCTTGCATGACAATTGTTGAGAAATATATTACCAAGTTGTCTGTATCAAAATGCTGCAAACCCCTCAATCACAGTCTGCTGATACCTTGAAAAGGAAACCTCAGGTCTTTATGTGCTGTCCAGGGAAGGACAGGCTTTGTAACATGTTCCTCTCCTCTATAGAGAGTAATCAAACAAACCCATACTCGGATTGCTATGTCTGGCTGTCCGAACAGTGGGTGAAGTTTTCCAGGAAGAGGAAGAGAGAAGGTCTCCCTGGTGAAATCATATTGCAATGTGCCGCTGGCGAAACCAAAAATCCTCTTTGGTACTTTCCTTCTCCCTGTCAAACTCTCACCTGCTGTTACTACTACTGTTTGTTTGGTAGTCCCCAAGGAGGGGAGGATGTCCAGCCTGGCTTCTCACTGGGAGCCTCTCTTTGTTCTGTGTTTCTCGGAGCGAAAGGAAAAGCTCTCACCTAACCGGTCTTTAATTATAGGTGTAGTAGGGAATAAGGCACTCAAGGAGCTGTGGCCCTACCTGGGTATCTCTGGAGAGCCAAGTGTATCATTCCTTATCGACCACCTGAAGGCAGTGAAGGGATATTCTACCACGACCATGACAACTTTGACAGTCAGTCTCTATGGGCTCTTGGACTGCACTTACCTCACTGGCTACTCCCCAAGTGTTGCCCTAAAGGAAGTCATCATTCTCTTCATCTTTGTTTATGTGAGCTGTCACCTCCTCCCCATCTTCTCCCAAAGCTAGTAAGTGGAGGAAGAAGTATGCTATGTCTTCCCGCCAAAAGTCTCATTGAGCCTCTAGCTGTCAGCCCTCTGCTGCAGAGGTGGCTGAGGGGACTCTGCTAGTGGTACTGCACATACCGCTGCACCCAGCCACTACCCAGGGTTCTCCGGACCCCTGGTGTACCAGTACCTGGACCGGTAGTGGCCATACCTGGGCTGGCAAGGGTGCCCGGGCAGTGGATGCCCTTCAGGATGGGCACCTACTACCCTTCGAATTTCCATCACCTCTCACTTTCCATCCAGCCCCGTTCCAGAATTTTTTCCCGGCTGACAGAAGGATCTTGCCCTTTGGGACAAGTTGAATGCAGTGCTTTGGAAAGGCACAATAGAAGTCATGAAGGATCAGTCTCCAGGTTTTTACAGCTGTCTGTTCCTAGTGGAGAAGGCAACAGGCAGTTGAAGACTGGTCATCAAACTGTCTCCATTGAACTGGTTCATTCACCAGACCTGGTTCAAGATGGAAGCAGTTGTTCATTTCTAGATTCCATCCGAGACGGCCACTTCATGCTTTCGTTAGGCATAAAGGAAGCATATTTTCAAATACCCATTTATTGTTCCTCCTGGAAGTGCTGCCACTTTACCCCTTTGGGAGACAGTTCCAGTTCAGGGCTCTTAACCCCCCCCACAAGTTTTCACTCAGGTGTTCATCCTCATGCTGATTTTTGCTTGGGCCCATTTGCACAGGATACATCTGGAGAGGTACCTGGACAATTGGTTGGTCCTTGTGAGCTTGTTGCTGCAGTTGCTTGGGGACAGAGGTTGTTTCCTTGAGTTTTGTAATGATCTCAGTGTAGTGATAAACTTCAAGTCAGATCTCACACTAAGCAGAGGTACAGTACCTGGGCATGCTTATAGACAACAGCAGTTCCTTCAAACTCTTGCATCAGCAAGTTCAGGGAGTAGCGCAGAAGTTCCTGTCTCGACAGGAACAACCTGCTCGGCAGTGGCAGGTCATTCCTGGTTGACACTGGAGAAGCTGGTCCCTCACAGGAAGTTGCACCTCCTCTCCATTCAGTGGAGGCTAAAGGAGTTCTGGTCTCTGGCAAAGGATCCTCCTTTTCTTCCAATTCCTCTCTCTTAAGGAAGTAAGGAGAGACCTGGTTTGATGGTTGGACAACAGGAACCTCACAGCAGGAGTGCCAACTGGCACTCCACCTCCAGAAATGCTTGTTTTCAGATGCATCCAAAGAGGGCTGCAGCACATACCTGGAGGAGTTGTTAGTGTCAGTTGTGTGGGACCAGAATGACATGCACCATGCAATTCTGGCCCTTCGGGAGTTTCAGGATAGAGAGATGGGGCACTCGTTAGGCATTGAAGAGCAACAGTACCATAGTACTGGCATATGTCAACAAGCAAGGGGACTAAGATCCTTCCAGTTTCACAGGTTGGTAGTGCAGGTGCACAAGTTGGGAGTAGCTCACTTGGTAGAGCTGTCTGCCAGATACATTCCAAGTTCTCGGAACTTAGTAGCTGACAAGCTCAGTTGCCAGTCAGGTGATAGGGACAGAATGGTCCCTACACCCAAGCATTGCAGACTGCAAGCAGAGGGGGCTCCAAGTGTTGATCTGTTTGCCACCAGGCACAACAGAAAACTCCCAGTGTTCTGTTTTATTGTGCCAGACCCAAGAACCACGATGGAGGATGCCAACCTGTACCCTTGGGACAACCTAGTGGTGTATGCCTTTCCTCCATTTTGCTTGATTCATCAGGCAATCACCAGGGTGTTGACTACCCCAAAATCTCAGTTAACTCTGGTAGCCCCCTAGTGGCCACATGCCGAGTGGTATCCAGACCTGCTAGCTCTGTCATCTAAGGTCCCAAGATAGATTCCCAGTGGCATAACCTTCTGTGTCAGCCACACATCGAGAGGTATCACCAGGCTGTAGAAGCACTGGCACTTCATGCCTGGAGACTGACCAGTGTCTCCTGTGGGTGAGAGGCTTCTCTCACCACACAGTGAAGATGTCTGGGTACCATTTGAAATCCTTGGCAGCTGTGTACCAGGGGAAATGAGCTGTCTTCTGTGCGTGATGTCATTAATGGGATATCTCTCCAGTCAGAGCAACTCTTCTGCGAGTAGCAGAATTTCTCATTTATCTTAACCAAATGAAGCTTCCCTTTGTCTTGGACGTTAAGGGTTACAGGTCTGCCCGTGGTCAAGTCCTAAAGTTGAAAGGAGTCTATGTCACCTCCTTTTGGGAGATATCCACACTCCTGAAAAGCTTTGAACAGTCATGCTCACCCAGAAAACTCAGGCCCCCTGAATTGGATGTGACTCTCCTCTTGAGGAGCCTGCTCGTTTTCCTTACGAGAGAGTTGTGAGACAGGGATCTGACCCTTAAGACTGTTTTCTTACTCGACTTCAGCAAAGACAATAGGTGAGCTCCATGGAATTTGTTGCAGACTCAAAATCCATCTGTCCCTGACACTAGATATGGGTCTTTTTCAATCCCCTCCGTAGAGGACTTTGTTGGTAGTGATCTGGACAAGATGCTACTGTGTCCAGTTAGGGTGCTGCAGTACTGTATTAAGAGAATTTGACAACTCAGGCCCGAGTGCCAACGCCTCTTTGTTATTACTGGCTTGACCTAGGAAGAGTTGTCCCAGAACACAATCTCTTTCTGGCTGTGTGAGATCATCAAGCTTGCATAAGCCTAATGTGGCAAGGAAGATAGGCTGTGGTCCGGGTGAGAGCTGGCAAGGTTAGGAGCATTACCCCATCCCTTGCATTCCGAAAGACCTGTTGTTTCAACAGGTATTATGAGATGAGGTGTGGTCATGCCAGACCTCATTCACCTCGTCCAATGCAACATCTTGCGAGAGGGATTCTAAGACCTTTTCAGAGCCCTTTCCACAGAAAGAAGAAAAAGCAGAAGAGGAGGGGGAAGAGGAAGAATAGCTCACTGATGAGAAGAAAGATGATATATGCCTCCATCTCTTCACCTTATTCATCCACAAGTCATACTCTCCTTGGCTACCATAGAAGATTAAAGAAGTTTCCATTTTGCAAGACTTCAGTTATACTCAGTGACATGAGGCACTTGAGGGTTTTCCACTCATCCTCCTACTACCTCTTAACCTTTTACCCAAGTTGCAACAACTGATTCCACTGAAGGATACTTTTAAATAAAGGCAATGGTTTGTATTCCTGTATGAACATTTACATCTGAATATCCATTGAGAACCCAGTTAACAGAAACATCAGACATACTTAAAGGCATAATTTACATAAACTAAAGGAATCTTATGACCTTAAGCAGTAACCTAACTAGATCCAAGGGATGGAAATCGGAACTGGAAAGTTTCAGCACCAGCCACTGTGGGAACTTTTCTCACATGGATAATAATAATATACTGTTCACATCCTCAACTGATAGTCTGTTCCTAAATGAGGCTACTACTGGCAGTTCAGAAATAGATTTGATAAAGGATAATAATAATGTACTGCTCACATCCTCAACTGGTAGAATGTTCCTAAATGAGGCTACTACTGGCAGTTCAGAAATAGATTAACTTCCTGCAATTATATTTAACAGTGTGAGCAGAGTATTTTGTGTTTGGACGTTTGTGATATTTATGAAGTATGAAATGAAAGCAAGTGGAAGAAAATCTCTCTCTCTCTCTCATATTAAGAAGAATATTTTTTGTGCCCTATCTCTCATATCCAAGCTCATGGTTATCAAAATGCAGAAGTATGTGTGTTGTTTACTGTATAAAATATGGCTGTATAGTACTGTGCTGTGGTTTTAGGTCAGATTATTCACTATCATCCTCCCTTGCTTATATTTCTGGAGATAATACCTTATGTCTGGTGCCCCTCTGATGCTCAAAATGAGAAGTTTTTGATGCCAAGGAAAATTACTGCCAATTCATAGGTTTCTATGTGATTGCTCTTAAGTTTTGAGAACGTAATTCACTGAGATGTGAATTTAGAGTATAAGAGTACTGTACTGCATGTTTTCATTTGTGGATCACCTGGAATTTAATTATTAGAATGACAGTTTTTTTTTTTTTTTTTTCTTACAAGTGAAGAATTTTTTTTTTTTTATGCTTACAGGTGAAGATATGTCTACAGTGTCCAGATATAGGGAGGCTGTTCTGAAGGTCCTTGGGCTTGCTTCTTAAGGAATGGTCTTGATAAAGAAAGATGATACTTAACACGTGGAGTGCATCCAGCCCCCGTGCTCGGTTTTCCGTAGTAAATCTGGACAGCCTAAACTGCTGCTCTCATCCAATTTATTTGTTTTATTATATAAATACAATATAGATAGTTTTTACAATACAGTATTGAAATATAATGAAGTTTGAACCTGTAAATAGTTTAGTCAAAATTTTGTCACTCAATGTCAGATGTAGTAATTAATTAGCTGTAAGTTGAAGAGGGTTATGACTGGTAATGTACTGGTTCTTTTTAGAACTATAAATTCATTCTATTTATGTAATTTTACTTGTGCTAGTGGATTTTGGATTTTGTTTTTGTAATACAGTATTTGAGTCAAAATATTATAGATCCTCTAAACATACCTACCTCCATTGACTTACTGATTGGCGTCTTGTAATTCTCACTTCATCTTGTCCAGTAAAGGGTTTCTGTAAATTATGAATTATATTTACCTTATGCATTCAATGTCATGGACAAACATTTCTGTAGAGAACATGAATTGACCTTTTTCTTTTCAATAAACTAATTTTATATCATTTAAACCAATTTCAAAGTCCACATAATAAAAGACATCACACTTTTGTTTAACATACACAAGAAAACCAGTAACCAATAGGAACCTATGTGCATCTGGAGTCCCAATACCATAGCAATCAGTCATCTCACTTAGTGTGCTCACTGCTCAAAGGATTCCAGACTTTTCCAAAATATTCACTTTCATAATCCTTTCATTTAACCATCAACCAACTATTAGTTCATTCTTTCAGCTCCTTTCTTTTCACTTTTAGCAATAAGGAAATTCATTCATCCAGTCTACAGCACAAATATCGGAAAACTGAGAAAGTTCTCCTTCATCTCCAGCAGTTGACTCTCACTTAATTATTGGAAAAAAATTATTTTTTTCTTTTTTATCCTAATCTTATAATTAAAATTTCTGGCTCCAAGGTCCAATTATTATTATTATTATTATTATTAAATATATTATTATTCAGAAGGTGAAACCTATTTGTATGGAACACGCCCACAGGGGCCACTGACTTGAAATTAAAGCTTCCAAAGAATATGATGTTCATTAGGAAGAGGAGGAGGTAAAGGGAAATACAGTATATACTACATAAAGAAGAGATCCCACTTATTAATAAAGAAAAAATAAATTAATATGTAAAAATGTATTAAAATGCAAGAACAGCACTAGGGCAGCAGTGCATTGTATCTTTGCTTGAACTTCTGAAATTCCAACTGCACGACAACCTCTGGGAGGCTGTTCCACATTCCAACGGTGCGAGGAATACAGGACCTCTGGAACTGAAAAGTTTGACTGCACGGCACATTTACTGAATATTGTTGCTATTGTTCAGCTAATCTGGTTGCTCTCAGCAGGTAAAGGGGATCAGGGATCAACTGTGAATCTGAAAGATCTCTATTGAAATAAAACTTATGAAAAAGTAACAAACAAGATACCATCTGTTGATGGTCCAAGTCATAACCGCCAATATTAGGAAACAGAAATCTACCACTCTATCTACAAGAAATAAATCTCTGGCAGAAGCAGACATCCACACCAGAGAACAATATTCTAGTAAAGGAAGCACAAACGACCTAAAACAGGTTGCACTGATTTTATCACCGTTATAAATATATGAGGCCTTACGAACAATACCTAACTTTCATGTGGCATTTGCTGAAACTTTCATTAGATGTCTCTCAAATGTTAGCTGTGAGTCAAAAGTTATACCTAGAATAGTTAAAGCTTCAGACTCATTCAGGAAAGTTCCATCCACCTGAAGGGAAGGTTGGGGTGGGGAATCTGTATGAGATCTTCTAATTAATAGTGTTTTGGTTTTGCTGGAGTTCAGCCTCATACCCCACTGACTACACCATTCGCCGATCCGGTCCGAGTCCTGATTGAGGCTGGGGGCGGCTTCATTTCTCATAAGTGAAGACCTTACTACACCCACTAGTGTTCCATCGTCGGCATACTGGACAATCTTGTTTTCCAGGCCAACAACCATATCACTTGTATACACTAAAAAGAACAGTGGACCAAGAAAACTGCCCTGTGGAACTCCAGACAAAATAGGTCTTGAAGTAATCCTACAAATATCCACCCACTCCAAGATTCTTAAGTTTATAAATAAAAATGCCTTGTGATTTACTAAATCGAAAGCATCACTAAAATCTATTTGAATTACTCTTCACTCAAAACCCATATCAAGGTTCCCTTGCAAATGGCAAGTCAAGTCTAAAAGAGCATTACAGGTACCTAGCTGCTTCCTATGTGCATACTGACTATCGGCTAACAATCCTTTAGATTCTACATACTTATATAGCAGCTTGAAAATAAGCTTTCCAGCAAATTTGGAGAGCACAGGGAGAATACGCGACTCTTCAGAACAGGCAATGTATTATTAAGCTTGCGCTCATCCGCAAAGATACTACGTCAACATAAAAACCTATAGAATCTACTTGGGAGACAACAGATACTACGTCAACATAAAAACCTATAGAATCTACTTGGGAGACAACAAACTAGAAACTTTTTTTAAAAACAAAGGGAAGAAACCATCAGGATCTTCTCCACCCTAGCTGTCAAGATTATCCAGAGTTTTCTTAACATTCCTGGCGCAAAATGCAAATTTTGTAAAAATAGGTTCGGGATGACAAGTATCAGGGAGAGGGAATCTTCAGCCGATTGCTTAACTTCAGAGACTTGATGAAGCAGTTCAGCCTTTTTCCTAGGGCCAGTAACCAATCTACCATCATCTGTCAGTAGTGGTGGAATGGAGGACAAGCCTGACCCAAAGATAGATGATGCCAACTTGGTCCACCACAGATGAGGCTTGAGTAATTCCTTCAAGTTTCCTCTTCAAGGAATTCCTGTAATTTCTCTCAGCTGTATGGTAAGCTCAATTTGCAGCATGGTGAGACTCAACAAAAATGGTGTAATTTTCATTTGAACAATTTTGTCTCCATGCATTGAATTTGGTCTGTTTGCCATGGTAGGCTCGTCTACATGTATCATCAACCCATGGCTGGTCATTTGTCCTAAATCTGATGACCTTTCTAGGGACATATCCCATTAAAATAGCCATCAGCATTTCATTTAACTTCTTCTTGGGATCAGGATCTAATATAGCATCTGAAATATTAAGTTCCTAACAAGCTTCAATAATGCGATCCCAATTGGCTCTGGATTTTATACAGACTGTTTTTCCAATGGTGGCATTAGCCATATACTGATTGACAGATATGTCCATCTCAATGGTGGAATGATCAGAAGTGCCTATATATTCACAGACCTTGGACTTGACAATAGCTAGAACATTGGTGAAAATGAGGTCTAATCTATTACTAGAAATGTGGGTGGGTTCCTCAATTAGCTGGACAAAATCTGAGGGTACACAGAACTCAGGAGCAGACCAGCCATGTTGTGGAATTTGAATTTAGCCACTCACTGTGTGTATGATATGTTTTGATAATGCGCTGCCGACTGATAAGAAGCTGCAACCTGCTATGTGGTTGCAAGTCAGTTGGCTCTCTGTTCTCTTAAAATAAACATCACTGCAGAATGTCTCATTGCAAACCCAACATGGCACAGTGAGTTTTTGAGCCAAGTTGTGCCCCTGATATGTCGACCACCCCAGGCCACGCCAAGGCATGTTTCTCCTGCAATGCCCTACCCTTGTCACAGATGCAAGCACAGACATTAATTGCAGACCAGCAACGTGCCATCCATTCCCTTCAGGATGCCCTTCCCGGTTATGGATCACGTGCGGGCAAAGTCCCTATCTCTACTGCCCCCACAGAAATATGATGCTGTGATGTCCTCAGCAGAGTTCAGGTCCTGGAGACATTTGATGACGTGTTGGATTCACCTTAACAAGTTTCCACAACATGATGTTGTCCTGCACATTTGGCTCAACTGTGTTCCAGCACTGCAACGTGCACTGGATGCTCGGTATTTGGATGCCAAATGGAATGCCCTTGCCCCAGACACAGCTCTGGATGTCATCGGAAACATCATGTTTATAGTCGCTGAATCAGGCAGTGCAGTGGTCAGAATTTTTTGCTCTTGCCCAAAGGAGCAAGGAGTCCATGAGCGATTATTTCTCAAAGTGCACTCAAAAAGCCACCGATTGTGATTTTCAGTGTCCCAAATGTGGGGTGTTTAGCTGAATACATGCTACTACATAAAATAATAGTAGGTCTTAATGATCCTGTGTTAAAAATGCATGTACTTCAAACGTGTGATACATTTAAAAGTGTAAATGCCCTTCAGGTTTTGTGTAGTACTTTTGAAGTTGCGCACCAAGACGCTGAAAGTGTCCCACGTGTTGTTGCACGGGAGTCAGCTGGCGCTTCAACTGATGACATCACAGGCAGTGATGACGTAGAGCCAGACGTTGTGGTGTTGTGCAGCAATTCAAATGCAAAGCAGTGCTGGAACTGCAGGGGATGTCATTCCCCTGGTCAAGCATCATGCCCAGCAAAAGATGTCATGGGTGCCAAAAGGTAGGGCACTTCCAGAAATGCTGCAGTAGCACAAAGAAGGTGCCACTTGCCTCGAGTGTGGTGATCATTGCAGAGACACACACCTCCTCCCACCCAACAATCAAGGTTTGTGTCTCCCACGGGAGGGGAGGGCAATGTCTACATTTCTGTAGCAGAAACAGGAGCGCAGATCTGCTTTGCCAGACCCACGATGCTTTCAAGCCTGCATATAAAACCCCTGGAATTGTAACCTTGAAAGGGTCTGAGGGATGTAGCTAATCTTCGAGCAAGTTGCATCAGATCAATGACATGAGCCATTGAAATAGGTGGGCAGTGCACGAACAAAAAGTTTACTTCGTGCCAACGGCCAAGAACTTTTATATGTCACTAAATGCCTGTAAGAAGCTGGCAATAGTACCACCAGGTTTCCCTCACCCTTGCCCCCTATTTGCATCAGCTGACATCACTAGTGAGGCAGTCTCGTGACCCAACTCCCCTCAGATGAAGCACGCCACCATACCGATCCCACACATACAGGAACATCCCAAGACTGGAAGAATGGCTGTTATGTCAATTTTCATCTACAACCTTCAACATGACCAGGGAACTTTTACCTGTAATGACGGGCAAGCAACACCACATACAGTACATTTATTGCCTGGAGCCTTAACTTATGCCTGTCATACGCTGGCAGCAATCCCTAACCATTGGGAAGAGGAGGTCAAGGCGAAGGGTGTGATAGAACCAGTCCCAGCAGGGGATGCAAAGGAGTGGTGTGCAAGGATGGTTGTGGTAGCCAAGAAGACGGGCCAACCTTGCTGCACAGTGGACTTCCAATGTCTCAATGCCCACTGTCTTCGTGAGACTCATCATACACCAGCACCCTCTGACATGGTTTCAAGCATTCCTATACATACGTATAAGACTACAGAGGATGCCTATTTGGGTTTCCACCAAGTGGAGTTGGGTGAGGATAGCCGCCCACTCACAACCTTCATCACCCCATGGGGCGGTACCATTACCGTAGAACACCCATAGGTCATTGTTCAGCTTCCGATGCATACACAAAAAAGTTCAACGATGCCCTGCAAGACATCACCAGAAAGCATAAATGCATCGACGACACTTTGCTATACGATCACAGCATCAAAGAGGTGTTTTGGCACATGTATGAATTCCTGTCAACTTGTGCCTCAGCAGGGATTGCACTCAAACCCAGGAGGTTCAAATTCTGCAAGAATTAGGATGGGAGGCATACAAGTCTGCACATGAACGTCTAGACGCCATTCTTAACTTCCGTATGCCAGAGAAGCCCTCCATCACTGATATTAGGTCATGGTTTGGATTCATGAATCAGTTAGCCCCCTTCCTAGCAACAGCGCCCATCATGAAGCCCTTCAGGGACCTCAGGAAACCCACTGGGAAAAAAGCAAGTTACGACAAGACACCCTACGATAATCATAACGGATTGGAGCAAGGAGGGCATTGGTTTCGTCGTCCTCCAGCAGTATTGTGCTTGTCAGTCAGCTGACAGCCCCTTTTGTGCAAGGGCGGCTGGGGTTTCGCCCTATGTGACAGTTGACACCTCACACCTACTGAAGGAGGGTATGCCCCTGTAGAAGGAGAAGTCCTTGCAGTCACCTGGTGCTTGCGGAAGGCCAGGTTGAGACTGCTTGGGTGCCCTAATCTCACCAACATCACGGACCACCACCCCCTTGTCAAATTGCTGGGTGATAGGGCCCTTAAGGACGTCATCAACCCAAGGTTGTTCAACCTGAAGGAGAAGACACTCCAATTCAAGTTCCACATCAAATACCTGCCCGGAAAAAGGAGTACAGCAGTGGATTTTCTCTCAAGGCACCCAGCTATTAGATCATCCCACGAAGCCTCTGACGAGGACCTGGAGGACGACATCCAAGTGGCAGCAGCATGTGCAACCATGGCCGCCTCGGAACAGGACACCATCATATTGGATGAAAACTGCGTCAGAAGCACTGCATTCAATGACCCAGTGTCTCAGCTTTTGCTACCAGAGTCGCAGCAGGCGATTGGCCCCAACAGAAGTCACAAGAAGCCACCTGCCTTCGTCCCTTCTTCAGCGTTTGGGATCGGTAGCCATGAACCAGGATCTGGTAACACATTCTGTGGATCAAGGATACATAAGTCCGGTTATCCCCAAAGATTTACGTCGTCAGGTAGCCGCCAGCCTACATGCAGGACACCAGGGCCTCGACTCTATGCTTAGAGGTGGCAGACAGTCAGCATTCTGACCAGGAATAGAAGGAGACGTTCAGCAATGCTGTGCCCAATGCACCTCATGTGATGAACACCCCCATTCAATGACTCCCAAAGCAATGGTGCTCGTGCCCCCAACAGAATACCCCTTCCAGCAGGTCGTCGCAGATGTTTCAGATAGAAGGGACCATATACATAGTATATGCAGACAGACTAACTGTCTGTTTGGAAGTGGCTCTCTTCCCCAACGGTGCCACATCTGACAAAATAAGCAATCACCTTCGATCATATTTTTCATGCTGGGGAGCCCCAGAACAATTACCAATAGACAGAGGTACAAACTTAGCCAGTGAAGAGATAGAGGCCTTCTTCAGGAGCTGGGGAGTCAAGGTCCTTCTGTCGTCAGCCCAGAAGCCCCAGTCCAATGGCAGAGCAGAAGTAGCTGTCAAATCAGTAAAAAGGCTCCTCCAAGAAAACACATCAAAAGGCGGCACCCTCGAGTCAGACAAGACAGCCCTGGAGATACTTCAGTTTCTCAACACGCCTCTCAGGGAGATCAACAAGTTGCCATCTGCCATCTCAGCTCACAACGGGTCGCCAACTATGTGACAGGGTACCTACAGCTCAAAGAAACCTGTTGGTAGACAGGTGCTGGAGACAGATTATACATCAAAGGGAACTGCAAGTGGCAAAATCGCAGGGGGCTATGTGTACCCCTGACATTACCAGGAGACTGCTACCCTTCAAACTAGGTACCCATGTACGTATACTGAACCAAGCTACTAAACAGTGGGACAGAACAGGCATAATATCAAAAACCAGGCCCCACCATCGGTACACAGCAAAGCTGAACGTGAGCGGTAGGCTCTAAAAAAAGGAACAGACGGCACTTGAGGGTCGTTGCTCCGGCCCCCCCTAGCACACCTGTGTCCCAGCCCTGCACCTCCGTGAGTCCTACACCCCTAGAGCCAGTAGCCCACTCCTGTCAGGAGTCCAGTGTCGTTAGTAAGCCTAGAAGGGCTGCCTGCAAACCCAAGTGGCTCAAAGATTTTTTGTGATGCTAATATTAATTATTTCTTACACATATTACGTACAATTATGTTAAGAGTGAATCTTATATTTTATACATGTATATATTTAAGCGTATTTACTTTAATGCCACTGAACATTGTACAGTGGAACCCCGGTCTCCGACCGTACCGAAACTCAACAAAATCGGATTCCGACACAAAATGCCGAGTAAAGTTTGCGCCGGTTCCCGAACAACAAACCGGAATCCGACCCAACGCGATCCGACCCGTCGACGAAACATATGATGTTTGTAAACAAAAGTGTTTCGGTAACGCCGCCGCTAGTTGGCGTTGTTGGTGGCGTTCTTCCCACGCACATTTAAAAGCACTTAAAGCAGTGATTTTATACATTACAGTAGACTTTGAATGGAATTTACCATAAATTAATACAATCCTGAACGTACACAATGTTTATGTAATTAGTACCGCGATACGCCACCAGGACGGCACTCTGGTTTGTTTACATCCGCTTGCCACAAGCTGCCGATGCCGACACCTAACTTAAGAAACGTTTTCTTAATTTTTATAACAGACTCTACAGTACATTCGGCTTATTTTTAATACTGTATTATTAATTTAATGTAATGACCAGGCTTGTTTTTCATTGTATTTATCATTAACAACAGTTTTTGTGCGTACCGTTACAGTACATTCTGGAGTGCATATAGTCTGCCTAGCCTAGCCTGCAGCGCCGGTCTACCACTGGTAGGCCAATTTTTTTGATACAGTATGCATTTAAAACTGTAAGAAGACTTCTAATAAGGTAAGTTATTTAACTCTGAACTTATTTAATTGTAATGTGTGTAGTGTTTTGTATAAAAAGACAAGGTTGGAGTAGTGACTGGTGGTCAGGAACGGATTAATCCATTTTCAGTTATTTCTTATGGTCGAAATTGATTCGGAATTCGGCAAAATCGAATCTCGACACTCCTTCTAGAACGGATTAGCGTCGGGAACCGAGGTTCCACTGTACTCAGTGTATGTAACTGTATGCTATGATGTTGAAAGTAAGTTAATTCTTCTTTCTTTTTTTCTATAGTTACAATGTGACACTTACTCCTTTAATTTTTACCACGTATAATCTTGGGGAGGGAATGTACGATATGTTTCGATAATGTGCTGCTTACTGATAAGAAGCTGCAACCTGCAATGTCGTTGTGAGTCACTCGGCTCTCTGTTCTATTATAATAAACATCACTGTAGAATGTCATCTCACTGCAAACCCAACACTAAGTTTTGCATTACAGTCTCCACAAATAACGAATAAAGCTTTTGAATCTGTGACTGAGCCATACTAATCCTCTCCAAGAGAGTCATATATAGAATCATTGATATTTGGATTGAAGTAAACAACAAGTACATTGTAGAACTACTGAAAACTTCAAAACAAAGAAATTCATGGCAACTACACTCCAAATTTTTCTGACAATAAATAGGTCGTCCAGACTTCGTGTATATGATACAGCCATACCTTGTGCATGTGGGATGTTACGATGATAAAGTCAGGGCCATCAAATCCCAGGATTAACAACTCAACCATTGACTTGTTACTACTTACAAGTGTCTCAGATAAAAACATCAAATCGTAGTTACAGGCACAACACTGAAGATCATGAAAATTTGACCTTAAGCCCAAAATATTTTAGCAAAATACTCTGCAATTTTTCTTACTGTAATGAGTAACAGGCCCAGGGTTCAGCTCAAGTCTCCCGAAAGAATTAAAATTAACAATATAAAATCATTATTAAAACTAATAAATACTGTAGACTCATAACAACAGTAACACTGTAAAAGTCAACAGAACAATAGACAACAATGCCATCAACAACAACAGCACTTACATTATTTACAAAAATTCTGTTGAAAGTATAAATAAACATTTTCATATATCATTGAAAAAAGTGCCAGAAGTAACTTGTCATCAAGGGGGCCGGCACACCTTGTAAGGCAAATGAAAGCTGCCAGGTTTGCCACAACAACTGGGGGAGGACAGTCAAGATGGGTTTAGAAATAAAATGCTCAGAAGGAATAGGCAGGTGAAGATGAAGGCACTTTCCCGATAATCCACCAAGCAACTGGCTTTCTCATCAGCCTGTCCTAGTGCTACTCTGTTTACATTAGCAATTAATGATATCAGTAACATGCTACCGGTCGGAATTAAAAGTAACCTGTATATGGATGATTTTGCCATATATTATACAGCATTACGCATAAAGCATGCAGAACGAATGATTAATAAAACCATAATAAAAATAGATGAATGGATCTCACCTGTAGGCTTTAAGTTTTCCATAGAAAAAACTCAAGCTGTCATGTTCTGTAAAAATAAAAATTGGAAAAAAGGTGAAGAAATAGAGTTGAAAATCAGAAACCATAATATACCAGTTAGCCAAACTGCAAAATTTTTAGGATTAACATTTGATGCACACCTGAATTGGAAAGCCCACATAACTTACATAAAATCAAAATGCAAAAGGGTGCTATGTCTAATTAAAAAACTATCACACACAAATTGGGGAGCTGATAGACATATTCTTACCATACTGTATAAAGCAACAGTATTATCAATCATTGACTATGGAAGTGAAATATATTGTTCAGCGTCAAAAGCAGCACTGAAAGTATTAGATCCAATTCACAATGAAGGACTAAGAATATGCACAGGAGCATTTAGATCCTCACCAGTCTCCTAAGTACAAGTCGAATGTAGCTAACTGCCACTGTTCCTCCATAGAGAGTTCATAACAATAAAAAGTGCACTAAGAATCAAGACAAGTTATTCACCAAACAAAAATCTATTTGATCTAAGAGATATATTTATAAACAATCATCCACCTCCTTTCCCAATTAGAGATAATAAATTGTTTGAGTCACTGAACATAGATATACAAGTACCTTCAACAGTGAAGTTACCACCCCCATTGGACCATGAATAAAGTAAGGACTTGCACACAGCAGAAATATTAATCAAAAAGTTCTTCATATACCCCAGAACACCATAGACAAAAAACCATAGATCATATAAGACAAAAATGTTCACATTGCGCAATTTATTCAGATGGGTCCAAATCACAACATGGAGTAGGATATGCAGTTATATCCCAGAACAAGTCATATCAGTTATCTTTGCCTAATACTGTACTGTAATGCCTCAGTCTTCACAGCAGAGTTGTGTGTAATTGCAGTAGCCATCAAAATTATAAAGCAAATATCATTCAATAATTTTGTTATGTTTAGCGACTCAAGAAGCACTATAGAAGCCATTCAAGGTTACTACTCAAAAAATAATATTGTACAGGAAATTAAATATGAATGCCACAAATTGTATAATATGGAAAAAATATTGAAATATGTTGGATCCATGCCCATGTAGGGATTAAAGGAAATGAAGAAGCTGATAAAGCAGCCAAAGAAGCAAACCACATGGCAAGAGCAAATGTAAAAATCCCAACTAGTGATTACATAAGAGATATAAAAACAATCATTGTAAATAAATGGCAAAATAAATGGAACGAGGAACCTATAAACAATACAGTAAATTGAAGCAGATAAAATCCAGCATTGGAAAATGGAGCTCACCATCTCAGAACGAGAGATGCACACAAGTAATTCAGACGCATCTGCGAATAGGCCACACTCGTTTGACATCTGGACACTTGATGAACATTCCACATGGCCCTCCTCCTGAATGCCCAGAATGCAGAGTGTTGATAACAGTCAAACATGTGTTGTGTGACTGTCCAAAATATAATCAACAGTGAGTATCAACCTTTGGAAATAAATCGATGGGGGAAATTTTATCGGAATCTTATACATTTTCAGTCATCCCAATTTTAACATTCATGAAGAAGTGTAACTTAATAGACAAAATATAAAACCAAGTAAAAATTAAAATATGGAAGCCCATAGGGCATTTAATGAATAAAAAAAATCATGTAATTTATTCTGAATTTTAATTTTTAATTTTTAAAAATTTTATTTTATTCTTTTTAATCTTAAATTATTTTGCTGTATGTATGGAAACAAGCAAAAGTATTTATCGTATACATATGTTTCAGGGTAAAAGCATGTTCAATATAGGACGAGACAGCGACTACCAAAAATAGGTTTTTCCTACGTCAAAACCTGTTTTTTCTTTTAAACTTCATTTTTAGTTATTCATCATCACGAGAATGACCTATTTGGTCCCAGTTCTAGGCCTATGGCCTAGACTGGAACAAATATTTCATCCTAATCCTTCGGGCCAGCCCTATGAGAGCTTTGTCGTATATCTTCGTAAATTATTTTCATTTTCCTTTGGTGTTGTGGCTAGTATATATTTACCCATATTTGGAACAAATTTTTCAATGTATTGTATACATATAATCATTGGTTCATATTCACTTATAAGTCGTTGGACTTCTCCTAAGTGCATTCTCGTTAATAATCCATTTATGTTCCATTGAATTATATAACGATTGAATGGTGTATTCTGAGAGTGGTCAAATTACTCTAAATTATTTAGGAAGATTTAAAAAAAAATTTGTTACAGGTTAATTTGTATTTTTGTGAGTCTTGGTTCATTTTTTGTTGTTGTTTTAATTTGACTTTCATTGACTGTTACATTTTTACTATCTTGATTTAATTTTTCCATTTTGATTTTTTTTAGAATATTATCTACGACACTGATATGTTTTTCTTTGTAATATTCTAAATGTTCAATA
Organism: Macrobrachium rosenbergii; assembly: GCF_040412425.1. Classification (NCBI taxonomy): domain Eukaryota; kingdom Metazoa; phylum Arthropoda; class Malacostraca; order Decapoda; family Palaemonidae; genus Macrobrachium; species Macrobrachium rosenbergii. The sequence goes on from NC_089789.1 coordinate 30,753,878, forward strand.
CACATGCAACCTTCTCCATGAGATTTGATGTTTGTTTTTTCCTTATTCCTATACCCCATGAAATTTCTTGTGGTGTTGGTTAGGCTTTCTTTGGTTATAGTTTTATTTTTGTGGCACATTGCTACATGTATCTTCATGTTCATTAGCTTGTTGTTCCTTCTTGGTTTTTCTTGTGGTGCCTATAACAGGTGATGAGTGAATTTCTTTGCTTTCATCGCAGTTATCTGTGTGTTGGTTTTCCATTTCATCTGAATTTTGTGATTCTGCTCCTAGAGTTATTATTGTTACTATGGGAGACAGTGAAATGTTTGATTTAGTGTTCTGTTTCTGAACTTTAGCTTTTGGTGAGATTGGTGGGTTATTTATCTTTTTACAGCTTTGTTTGGTGGAATTAGGTGGGGTCTTATTGAGTTGCCTCTTCCAAGTTGTGTTGTCCATTTAGTCACATTCTTGTGATTTTAATTCTTTTTCGTCTTTCTCTATGTCAATACTAGTATCTATTTCTGGTAAGGAGGTAAATGTATTGTCAACTGTGATAATGTCATGGTTGTATGAAATCTCCATAGAAGAGTTCTTTTGATCATGTATTTCTTTTAGTGATATTTCTTTATTTTTATTGTCATTCACTTTAGTTTGGTTATTGTTTGATTTTGAAGTATCTGCATACCTAAATTTCTTAGGTGGGTCATTCAATCCTCTCACTTTTAGTTCTAACTTGGCTTCCATGATCGATATTCCAGTTCGTTCTTGTAGTAATTTAAGTTTGGTATTGTAAATACAGAATGCACGTTTTAGAGCGGGCATGATGCTCTAGGCCACAATTTATGCATTTTGATTGGCCACAGTCCCAGCGTGTTATATGTTCTTGCGAACTGCAATAGGCACATCTGGAAAAATTTCTGCATTTAATGGCTCTCTTGTGATGGGCATCAGTTCAACAAGTAATTTTCCAATTTTAATAAGGATATTTCTTAGTCGGCTCGTAAATTAAAAAACCTTGACCAGTTTGATTCTCCAAAAAGAGAATCAAAGTGAACCAAGGTTCTTTTGTTAATTTTTTTAGGCTCCAAAGGGCCCACAGTTGAAAAGTTTGAACTATTTTTTATTCCTTTTTTTGATAGGGACACACGCACAGAAACATCTGGCTCAGAGGAAAATGGTTCCATTGTAACAATGCCAGGTCCTTTTTTTACAGGGATATCCTTTTTCTCGCATGGGTCATCAACATTTGGAGAATTTTCAATCGCCAAGGTGGGCACAGAGGTCGTCATCTGTGCCAAAACAATATCATTAGAGGGCCCAGGGGTACTCGATTCTTTATTGTTACTATTCATAAAGATCGAACAGAAAGAGAAAAAAAAATAATAAACCTGAAAACTTTATATCATTAGCCTTTCATGGGGTTTATTCTTCCACTAATGGCACAAGTGACAGCTGACTCCCAAATGTCCGCCCCTACCCTACCCCACAGTGGATGGCACAATACGATTAGAGTGGGCCAAGTGTAAGCCAAATCTGCTTGCTAGGACCGAGAGTATTACCAGAATACAATCATCCCCACCCTAATCGTATTGTAGGCAAACCGGATAGAATCCCGAGAGTCCTATTCCCAGAGCTAAACCCCCCCTGGAATCCATGGGCCAGCCCCACAGAATAGTTCTACCCTTGAGATATCAATCTGATATCTCTCAGGTCCGAACATTACCGGGTAGTTGATGATCCTACCACAGTTCTCACTATTTAGCCTCAGATATAAACCCAATCCCAGTTATGATATCTTTTCCTATTTAACAGGCCCAATAAATTTAGTAAAAGTGGAAAATTCCACATATTTAATCCAAAATAATATATAATGGTACAGTATATGGGACTCTTGGACTCAAACCCAGAAACAGATCCCTGGGGTTCAAGAGGCCCCTCACCACGTCAAGGTGGTCCCAAATCGAGGGGGTCCACGTGGCGATAATGGTGCCCCTGGGTCTGTATCTGATTCATGAGAAACACTTAAAAAGTGTTCAACCAGAGCATTACTAACCTCTAAAGCATCAGTGATGTGCTGATTGTTTACCCTTAGACTGGAGGGAGCTTGATGTATATTTCCCTACAACTTCCCTCACTCTCCTCCAAACTGCAGATGGTCTGTGGATAAAATTTCATTTCATCTTACTGGAAATATTTAACTAAAATGCTGCTGGAAGTCTATCATTTAATAGTAATGAAAATATTCAAATATATCCCTACTAAAATAGTGCTGCTGAAAGTATTTCATTCAATACTACAGAAAATATTCTAGCAAATTCTACTGAAAGCGATTTTTTTACTGCAACAGAAAATAAATTATTTAATACATACACCTAAAAATAATCACTCGATTTTTTTTTACTGCAACAGAAAATAAATTATTTAATACATACACCTAAAAATAATCACTAAGTTGTTTCTGGTAACATTTTTCTATACAACTGAAAACAATTTCATTTAATCCTACTGAGAATATTTCACTAAACTGCTGCAGAACACATTTTTTCTATGGTACAAAACGAAATTTTTATCTAATTCAAATAAAAGACACTCAATAAAACTGCTACCAAAGGCACTATTTATACTGCACCAAAAATGAAAATTCAAGCAGTCCTATTAAACAAAATCCTACTTAACAAAATTTATGCTGAAAACATTTTTTCCCACAACACTGAAAATAAATTCCATTCAATCCTACAGAAAACATTTAACAAAACTGCTTCTGAACACAATATTGTACTGAAAATTAAAATTTATTGAATACTGTAATACTTATGAGAACGTTTCACTAAATAGCTGCTTAAAGCATCTTTTCTACGGCGCTGACTATGATATTTCATTAAATTCTAATGAAAAAATTAAACTATTCTGCTCCTGAAAATATTTTTTACCATGGAACTGGAAATGAAATTTGATCTAATAGTACTGAAACATTTAAGTAAATTTTTTCCTCGTTCAGTTTCATCTAACTTCATATCCGTCTCAACTAAGCTTTACCGTAACTAGAGTCCCAATATCTATACAGGGCCTCTGACCAAAAAATCTATTACCAGTTTCATTACGTAGATCTGTATTAGCAATACTATATCGTGAACATATTTAATGACTATCACCCTTCTATTTTCTACCCAATGAAGACCTGCATTCGCGTCAGCAACATATTGCATAACAACATCTATAACCAAAAGAAATAAAAAAAAGGTATAGAATTCCAACCTGCAGCGCACTTGTCCCAACTTCAAATAGACCATTTAATTTTCCAGTTTACAAAGACTGCCCTCAAGCTACTTCGAAATTTATGGGCTACAAACTTCTGGGGAATCCTAAAATCTCATAATATTCCCTAGCACAATCATGTTGGCAATTTCATCTCCTTGACTTAATGCGTTCCTTTCTCAAGACTTGGCTCCGTCTGCCCTCAGTGAAGTGTCAACTGCTGTTTCTAACCCAAGAAATTAGCATAAATATCTTGTGTGAATTGTCATGCAACAGTAAAGAAATTAATGTGGTGGGTACTAAAAAAGCAAATTATGAAGATCAACCAAGTGAAAAATATAACTGTCCACTCACATGTAGGATGTGACGTTGCTAGCGCTTCTTTATTATACAATGACATGCTGTATAAAAAAGAGCAGTGCGCAACATGATTTAAGATGGGAATCCCAGTGTTATAATTATTCACGCTCTGGGGACGAGTTAATTTAATACACTCCATAATAATTTTGCCAGGCGGGTGAGGGGTAATGGGAGACAGTAAACAAAACGAAAAGTTGGGAATCCCTGAGTCGTGAACGTTCGACCTCGTAAGGAGGGAAGAATTTAGCAATGTTCCATTTCTTTCTTTCCTGTTTACTGTTTCTAGCGGCCTGGGATGGAGTATCTGCAGACCACGGTCTAGACCGGGGTGCATAATTCAAGATGATTATCTATTCTTATTCAGATCTTCGCATTTTAATCACTGTAACTTTGCCACGACGTCTTCTTCCAACGCATTTGAAAACCACCTGAGAGGAGAGAGCGGAAAAGGCTCGTTTGTCTGTTCCTTTCGTGAATTTCTTAGGCTGAAATTGGTCGGTGCTCTCTCTCTCTCTCTCTCTCTCTCTCTCTCTCTCTCCATACTGACTGTTCGCCACTTATGCCTCCAATAGCTCTTTACTCAAAAACGGCTCCAATAGCTCTTTACTCAAAAACGGCTCCAATAGCTCTTTACTCAAAAACGGCTCCAATAGCTCTTTACTCAAAAACGGCTATGTATATTCGACTGAAAACAAGCGCGGAGAACTGGCAATCCGTGTTCAGGCATTCCTAAGAAACAACCCAAAAGTACCTAGAAGCGTAAACAGAATCGTTTGCCCATATGTGAATACGGAATGAAGAGGATGATAAAAAATCGAAATTATATCAAAATATAAGCTAGACTTGTATATTAAGTATCCTTTTTACACACACCACAAATATATAATACCCACAAGATGTCACAACATGAAAATAAAAATTTAATGCAGACTGCCTATGTAAATCAAGTGCAAAATGAAACATCAAGTAAATGAAGAATGAAAGGAGACTATGTTATCTAAAAGAAAATTCTGCGGATAATTTGTAACAACTGATCCCAATTTAAATAATGCGGACACAGCGTTCATCACCACTAATGCAACCTTGTTTAATAGTTGCACAAGAACGGACGTGTAAATTTATGTTTTTGTGCATATGTAACTAAGTTGTAGAGCACCGGGGTCGCATTTTGCAAGGCCCATGGTTCAATCCCTCCCTGCCACACATTAAGTCGACCCAACTGTGAAAAGTACAAGAGTCAGCTTTATGTGACATCACAAGACAGCCCTTCGCGAGTAGGGTGACGTTGCCATACTGCTTTACCTCCCCGGAGTACGAAAAGAAGTCTCCTCCTACGAAGCAACTGCAACGCTTCTATGAAAAACCATTCCTATGCCAGGAAAATGCTCATGGAGAGTCACGCTACTCTGCAAGGCCCTTCGTCAGACCAGTATCTGAACTATAATTCTCGAGAGCTTGAGTGAGAAATTTGTGGCGAGAATACATCTTGTTTTCCCTCTGATGCAAAACTTGTTAAACTTGGCAGTGGCATTGTTAACTCATCTTGATTTCATTCTCGTCTGGTTTTCTAGAATCTTTCTTTGCTCGTTCAATGGTCCAAATAAAAAAGCTTTTCACATCACGTATTTCTACCAAGGCAATAATTCATCGCTTTATACCTGTATAAACTGTTTAGTAGAAACGTCTGGGTTCAGCAAAGTTCACATTACAAAAAAATGAGGGATAATACGCTCTTTAAATATGTGTATTATTACTTCAAACTGACAACTCCAATATATGACTTTCCTTTATCCAAAGTTTAGCTGCAAGGGAATGAAGCTACTGTACATAGAATGAAAGACTTATCCTCACAAAAGGCAATCCCTTTTTCCCTTACGGGAGAACGGTGTCGATGAACACGGCTCCTCGAATGCGACAGAAGGCACGAGAGCCACGGGCCTCACGGTGATGGTCGTAGGTTCGAAAGAGCGACAGTAACAACCATTCGATCCTCCTGAAGCACCCAAGCATCCCATTTGCAGGGGGCGCCCTCACCAAAAATGTAAAGGTCATGAATAGAGAAGGAAAGCTAGAAGACTTTTCTGTACTATTTCTTAGACTCTGTGATGTGTGATCTACTGTATATAGTCAGACAGGCTTCGAGTGGTAGTGAAAAGGAGTGGAGGCGGTGGGGCGTGGTAGAGGGCACAATGTGCATGCGCGCCATGAAAAATATATATATATATATATATATATATATATATATATATATATATATATATATATATATATATATATATATATATATATGCTTATATGTCACTAAATAGCGTGACAATATATTATATTTAGTTGTAGGCCACAGGAAAAAATAAAGAAAGAGTACCAAGCGCTTTCGTATTCTTCCAACACATTTTCGAGGTACAATGTGTTGAAAATGTGTCGAAAGAACACGAAAGCGCTTGGTACTCTTTCTTTTATTTTTTCCTGTGGCCTTGGCTAAATATATATATATATATATATATATATATATATATATATATATATATATATATATATATATATATATAAATAAATGTTCATGGCATGCATGCACATTATTATATATATATATATATATATATATATATATATATATATATATATATATATATATATCAAAAGTCCTTCAAAAGAAGGCATCGTACCCCATACAAAAAGGGGAAAAAGCATGTTAAAAGAAGAAGAAATATATATATATATATATATATATATATATATATATATATATATATATATATATATATATATTATATATATATATATATATATATATATATATATATATATATATATATATATATATATATATATATATATATATATATATATATATATATATATGTCACCAGTGTGAGGCCAGGGTAGGCCTCAGGTAGGTAGGGATCGGGAGGGTAGAGGGATACATGACGGGCAATGCCAGATTCCAGCGCAGCGTAGCTAGCGCCATCAAGCTCGTGTGTGTGTGTGTGTGTATGTATATATATATATATATATATATATATATATATATATATATATATATATATATATATATATATATATATATATATATAAAACTTTACGGGCAAAATTTTTCTCTTACACAGTTATAAATGATTTTAAGCACGAATAATTTTGTGGCATAAGTTTATATTTTCAAGTACCTTTATCTACTTTGTTACTGTCTGCTACCGTTCAGCGAAAAGCCATTTCTAATTCTCAATCATTTGCCGTCATTCTTTTACACTGTTACTTTCTTATTACTCACATTTCTTCGCACAGTATTATTCTTTGTTATTCACTGTTGTTTCTTTTCTGTTTGGCATTCTTTACAGAATCCGGGAAAGTTTCTAAAAACAAATCCGAAATTTTACTCTGTTACTGATGTGTTTACAAGTTCACAATGAGTACTTATTTCGGTGTCAAGCACACTGCCCTAAGTTGTCCTAACCTTACCTTATTGTAACCAAGGTCTAAAGAATACAAGACAGTAACAGTGTAAGAGTATAACGGCAAATGAGATAAGAAATATAGATAAGAAATAAAACTGCATTTTTACAGAACGGTATCAGAAAATAACAAAAAAGAAAGCTACATAATTTGCAAACTTAAACTAAATCTCTCTCTCTCT
>NC_089789.1:30766105-30788605 GCF_040412425.1 Macrobrachium rosenbergii
TTGAAAAAACCTTCGTCAATGTCCATTTTGCATCTCCGTTAATGCAATATGTCGTCTCGAGATTCGTGAGAGCAAAGTGCAAACTGTCCTCCTCCTCCTCCTCTTCTTCTTCTTCTTCTTCTTCTTCTTCTTCTTCTTCTTCTTCTTCTTCTTCTTCTTCTGCGAGACAGGCCACTGCTCTTCTTTCTCTCGGCTCCAACGTCGTCCTCAGACGCGCAATACCGAATCCAAAGTATTTCTCCCTGGCTGCCCTCATTATTTTTCACAAATATGGAAGTGAATTATGTCTCTCACCCAGTTTTCAATAACAACGTGCAAACTTCAGTACATGGCCACGTATTAAATATTTTTATGACACGTACAATATATACTGCATACATTATACTCGTATATACAACCTCACAATGTCTCCGTACCGTATCCACACTTCACTTCAGCAAAAGAGAACTAGTTCAACAATCCCTTCCTTCTCAGTTTTCTCAACATATGCTGCTACCTATTTTGTTTCACTTATTCTGTGACACTATATATATATATATATATATATATATATATATATATATATATATATATGTATATATGTGTGTGTGTGTGTGTGTGTATATATATACACACACACAACTCATTACCTTTAAAATATATTACTGACACAGGAGGGATCCTTAAGCAAGAAGCCAGGAGTCTCGATGACATGAAAATACATCTACTGGACAGCGGAACAGCAGAACTGGATACATTTTATGGTCACTCTTCCCCCATCTCTGCTGACGAGACCTTGAAGAATGCCAGTTCCAGTTCACTCTCAAATGAATCGGTTCCATTCGCCCCTGAAGAAAGCAGCAGCGACGGAATCGGTTATCGGTGCACCATGAGCGGAGATTTCCCAATACCAGGTACACATTCCTTCATGCACAATTCAGGAGACAAAAATTCTCCTTTTTGGATATGGAGATGAATGAAAATTTGCCAGAGTAAATTTTTAAAAATTTCCTAAAGTACGAATGAAAACTATTATGCAATTTTTAGCAGTCACAAAAAATCTTCAACTCTGACGTATATATAGTTTACAAACAAAAAAACTTGACATATACGAAGGTTCATGTAAGCTAGTTTAAAACATAACTAGAGTTCTGAGTACAAACGTAGAGCTTGGTTGAAAGGTCTTGGACGAGCAAAACAATATTGTCAAGAAATAGTATTTTTCAATAAATACACCACGTCTCTACGTGCTATAATGCTCTGGGGGTGGGTAGCCCGGACTGACGCTTACTGTCTTAGGACCCGTTCTTAATCAGGAGATGAATCAAACTAAACTGAATCTCAAGTACACGAAATCTTATAAAAGACTCGAAAAGTCCGTTACTATTTGTCTTTTATTATCTAACTTAATTTACTCTCCTGCCGTATGATTATATATACTTCAACGAAAGACATCTCTAAAATATTATCTAATAGTAGTCACAGAATATAATGTTATTTCGATTATCAGTAAATATACAGATATATATATATAACAACTAATTCTTCTTTTTCTGTTATTGCACTAGCCTCCTGCAGATTATTCTATCGGTGTGAGGAGCGGGGTCAGAGCCCCGGGGAGTATGCTGTCCAGTTACGCTTCTGTCCGGCTGATACAATGTTCAGCAAAACTACGAGCTCCTGTGTCTTGCCCACTGCAGAATCAAATTGGCAAGGGTGCCTGATGCAGTGGCCTGAATCATCACCTTTTGATGTACAGCTTGACGACTTGCAAGAAAGCAGATGGACAGGGGATTCTTCTGGGCCATACCGTCAAATAAAAAGAGTCAAAAGACTTGATCCAGCAACACTTTTTACTGGAGTGATGGCTCTCAGTTCAGTTGTATCTACAGCAAACCAGCTATTTAATGTCGGCAAGTTTCAGTCAGTGAGTGATGGAGTTGGTGCACGTCTATACGATGTAGAAAACAAACTGTCTGGGATGGACGCAAAACTTCGAGGTATTAGCCTATCAGCTCGGGAAAATGAGATAAGCAATAAAATATATTCCGAAATGATACACAATCTAATTACAAATGCCATGAAAGGAAACCAGTTCAATTTTGATGTGACTCGTAAATTAATCCACAAGGGTTTCTTAGAGAATCGTATAAGTACTGCTGAATTACAAGGAATGATAATCCGTGGAACTGCTAAAAGTGTGGCAAATTTTGCAAAAATCCAGGTCAGTATCAGTGAACTCAAAGAATTTATCACAGAAGAGATAGAAGAGGTTAAAACAACACTTCAAAGGGGATTTGAAAGCGTCCCTGAAATAACTGATAAATCTAAACTACAAACACTCGTCTCTGACCTTTTGATAGCAATCAAAGGTTTTAATGAAAAGTTAAACCACCTTGAGAGTTTGCCCGACAAGAGTCGAAAAGATGAAATAGAGAAACCTAGGGGTTATCTGGAATACTTAGAGTCTGTTGAATTGCAAGATATTCTGAATCAAGTAATCCAACAACGATATGCTATACCGCGTGATGCCTCGGATCTGTCTGCCGTCTTCACATTAGACTTACTTGTTCATGGTTTGCAGGTCTATACAAACATCTTATCTTCCACTGTTTCAAGTAATGCTTACCTAGCATCAAAGGCATTAGAAGAGTTACAATTAGAAGGTTTCAACACTTATATGCAACGTGTGCATTCAGCAGTGGAGAGAGTGAAGATTGTTCTGGGGCATGGTGAAACACAAGGCCTCATTGCAAACATTAAGCAAGTTCTGTCAGAAGCACAACATTTGTCTTATGTTTCAGATATCAGAGGTTTCAGTGAACTTTTGTCTCAAAAATTTGCTGATATAAAAAAACTTGAACAAGACATTGAAAAACTTATTAGCAGCAACAAAGAACTTCCTACGCCAGGGAGCATTACAGGCAAGCCACTCTTTGAACATTCTTCTCCCTCAGCCCCTATAGGCCGATGGATAGCTGGCAAAAAAGTGTCATATGCAATTCAATTAGCGTCCGAGAGTGGACTGTCTCCTGTAGGGGAGTGGTCAACTCCGTACACAATAGATGATAAAGTCTGCCCCACTATTATACTACCAAAGGCAGAGACTGGTGTGACACGGTTCCTGTACAGAAAATTTGACTACCAAGAAAAACCTGAGCTCGTTGCAATTGTGAGAAATAATTTGGAAACGTCAATTAGAGACATTAACCGTGACATTTTGAATGCTGCTGCATCACCTAATGAAGCTGTAGCCATTAGAGACATTACAGCACTGGCTAGTGATCCTGCGACAGTTATCAATTTTTCTCTTGAAAATCAACTGACACCTCTTCACTATGCAGCAAAACAAGGAAATACAAAAGTGATGGATTTCTTGATAAGAAAAAAGGCTAATATCAATGCGAAAACAAATGACAATCAGCAGCCCCTACATTTTGCTGCGTTATTCGGTGGGAAGGAAGGCATAGAATACTTACTAGGAAAGGGAGCAGAAGTCAATGCACAAACAACATCTCTAGGATTATCACCTCTACACATTGCAGTAGCGAATGACCATGTAGATGCTACTCAAGCGTTGATAGATAATGGTGCTTTTATTAACATCAAAGACAACAATGGCTTGACACCACTTCACATGGCAGTTGCCGGTAATGGAGATGCCATTGATATCTTGCTTCAAAGTGAAAACCTTGACTTGAATGCTGTTGCAGAACATGGGTTTACACCACTTCATTACGCTGCAAGGAGCTACAGTGAGAGTGTTGTTCAAAAACTTTTACAAGCTAATGAAATCAACGTAAATGCCAAAAGTGAAGCCCTTCTCACCCCCATTCACTTAGCAGCGATGGGTGGAAATGTGGACATTATTACTGAACTGAAACAAAAAGGAGCCTCTCTCTCTGCTGCTGATAAATATGGTTCAACTGCTCTTCACTATGCAGCCTTCTATGGAAACAAGAAAGCTTTTTTGGTGCTGATCGTGCTGGAACCCTCGTTAAAAGATGCAGTGAACAACGCTGGTGATACTGCAAAGCTCATAGCAGAGCAAAATAAGGGCCAACAAGTGATGAACATTCTCAACAGTAACAAGACAGCATTAACTGACATGTTTAAAAAAGAATTCCTTGGAAAAAGCCCGGCTGCTGCTTATCAACAAAGTTCAGAGAAGTGTTCCGGTGATGAAACAGCCAGCAAAATACTAACAAGCACAGAAGAAATATGTCCACAGGTTGCTCATATTGATACCTACGTAAACCTTATTGCATCAATGATTCCTCTTAAGGCCTATTACCAAAACTTTGAAGAATATCAAGACATTTTTAACAGTTATGATAAGGATCTTCAAGCTGCTCAAAAACACGCCTTGATGTGGAGAAATGGTGATAGTATTGTGAAAAATATTGTGAAAACTTTCAAATTAGCTAAAGATTTTGAGCCTGAATTCAATAGAAAATATAAAATAAATAAAAAATTAATTGCCGAAATAAAACTAGTGAGACACGAAGAAACACGCATTAAAGAGCTCAAGCAGCAGATTGCCACGGCAAAAGAACAATTAGCCAAAGCAAATAAAGGATTCCAGGCGGCAATGGAAAAACTACCGGAAATGGCATCATATTTCAAAAATGATATTGATTACAATAAGGCACGCATAGCGAACCTGACAGAGGAGATGAACAAAAACTACACATTAGTGCAAAAGCTTAGGGAGACTGTGTCTTTCCTAACTTTTGTTAAAAGAGACAGTGAAAAAATTGAATTACTTGCACAGAAAACCAAAAGTGCAATTGAAATCTTTCGAGATCATCTTTTGAAAGACAAGACTGCTTTCGAAAGACAGGGAGGAATTGCAAGAAGTACACTCGAGGACATTGAGAAAAGAACCGAAGCGAGAAACAAGTACCTGGACTCACTCAAGGCGGAGAGACAACGCCTTCAGAGCCTCACTGATCAGGAGCGACAGGAGGTGAACGACAGATACAAAAACATTCGCGACGCTCAGGTAAATCTCACTGAAACAAGAAGGCAACTGAGGGCAAGGATCGAGAGTGCAACAGTCAAGAAAATAATAGGAGCTGTTCTGACACCTTTCTTAATTGGAATACCACTTCTGATAGTTGGCTCTGCCGAAGAGAAAGTCTTGATAGAATCCTTAGAAGACTCTGTCCAACAAAACGCGAAACAACTCGAACTTCTTCAACAAGAAATTGCCAACAGGGACACAGAGATTAAGAGATTAGGTACAATGATAACAGAAAGTGCTAACAGAACCGACAACGTATTGAATGAGTTTCAGTCATTCATCATACTCAATGCTGACCTTAACACAATTATCTTTAATGTTGACATGATTCTGAATGCTATAGGAAAGGCAATTGACGGAGCTTCAGTAATACAAGATGTGTATCACCATGTTACAACAAAACTGCAAGATATGATTGACTTGGCAACCACCGCTAAGACAGACGCCGAGATGATAGAAGTAGATAGTTTAATTTACAATGGAATATCGGAATTATCATGCAGCTGGCAAAGCGTTTACTCAGCTGTTGGTTCTCTGCATGAATGTATTAGCAATTATCGATTCCTGGTGCTTGGACGCAATCACACGCCAGTTCCCGATTCCTAACCCCTGGACCAAGGTCATCGCAAAAGACTTCATTCATCATTGCGCGAGAAAGTGTACCCAAATTTTGACCTGAGAATACAATTCGTAAACCGAAAAATGAATTACCTATTACTATTATTATTATTATTATTATTATTATTATTTTTATTATTATTATTATTATTATTATTATTATTATTATTATTATTATTATTATTCCAAACGTGAAAACGTTAAATAGAACAGAAATAAGAGAATGACAAATAAATAAAACAAACCAGGAGATGAAATATACATACTTAATCGGCAATGTTAGGTTAAATAAAAAAAAAAAGCTCTTTGACATTATTTTTCAACATCTTTCAGTTTCATTTTCATACCATGTAATGTTTTATCTGTGTTTTTGCCTTTGTTTTTTTTTTTTTATTTCGCTCTACAATTCAGGTAAGCAGAACTTTGGTCACCATGAGCAATGTTTACTTTATTGTAATATAGGATTTTGTTTTAAGCCTTTGCTCAACTTGCTGTTATTTAAACCAGCCGTTTGTTGTTTGTTTTCCATCTTGACTGTATGTTTATTTTAACATTATACGCAATAAATGTCACATTACTGATGTATGTTTTTCTCTGAATTCTATAACCTTTGCAAAACTAAAAATTGAGGTCGAGTGAAATAATAATTTTCCTATTTCTATGTACTGTCTTTTAGATTTCTTGACAAATAAAAAGGCTGCAATACCTGACAACGGGCTCTCCTTTCCTTTAGCAATAGTCTTGAATTTTCTTATGAGCCGAAGAGACAGTCTTCATAAGGTTCTACAGTCGAAAACTCTTCGTTATTTGCCCGTTTAAGTGTCAAAAAAAATAAAATGAAGTATTCAGGAAAGTTGAAAGTCTCTCTCTCACACACACACACACACACAACACACACAAATTGTTCCATTTAAAACTAAGGATCACAGACTAGAATAATCAGGTCGAAATCCAGGCAGGGAGGCTGGCGTGTTCCACACAGCACCCAAACAAGCCATCATTTTGTGAGCTGCAAACAAGTGTTAGGTTTATGAGGTAATTTAAACAGGAGGATCCTGTAACACTGGCTAGACGAAATGTTTTAAAGAACTGTAAAAATATCAGGTTCAGTAAATTAATCAGCACTACGGGAAAATTACTCTGTCAGCAAAAGGAATACACGCACAGTAAACAAGCATGCGATACTATCTGGAGGCAGAGACGATGGGAATCACCACGAAGCGGCTGGTTTTCACTTAGGTCACAGAATATGCAAAAGAGTACAAACCATCACTCAAGTCATAACAGACTGGCTCTCACCAGAGTACTGGGGAAATGTTTTCATTCACCATCAGTTCAGCAGATGCCTGAACAGTAAGCAGCGAGAATGAAGACACAGACCGTTGTCTCTCATAACCTAAAAGAGATCGTTGACAAAATATCCAAGTAAGACATTATAACAACAAGCGACCTGAATGAAGAAGTTGAGCAAGAAGTAGATGCGTAGTTTTCAATTACATGTGGTACTGGCTTTTAAGACGTCCTTCCGCTGCTCATGTGGAGAAGTCTCAGAAGGAAAGAGAAAAGGAAAAAATTATAAGAAAAGACACGCAAAGGTATAGAGAATATAAGAAGTTAAAGGTGGGACGGAAAACTACTTAGGAATTTGGAGCTAAATGTCTTCTGAGGACCTAAGAACCACAAAGAAGTACTAAGCCCACTTCTCTTGAACGTCCTTATAGATACTGGTGACAAATGATTGACCATATTAAGTAATAAATATCTCATGAGCAATAATGTACGCATGACCTACTCGAGGATATCGAATCCTCTGCAAAAGATTTAAATTACCAAGTCCATTAACTTGGCATGGAAGTAAAGAAAAACAAGCCTTGGGCATTAGTATTATGCATAGCAAATAACCAAACAACTTAACACTCAGGAACACCTATTAAGTGAGTATATTATCACGATAACCTTTGCATAACAAAAACTCCAGTACAAGAAAAACAAAAATTCTGAGAGTGATACAAAAAATGCAATGAGAATCATTACTGGGGCGCCTGTGTAGACTAAGCTAGGTCACCTTGGGCTGAAATGAATTTACCAGGTCTTAATTACAGAACTGATCTCACAGACACACTCATTGTTAAAAAATCCATAAGCATGGTAGAGACTGCCCTCTTAATGACAAAGCAAGAAGCGACCTACAATTGCGTGGAGAATTAGACCCCCTTAAAAATTATATCAGAAACTTCCTTGCTACATTAAAGACAGTTAACAAGCAAGAAATATTCCACTCCACAGAACTCACAGCCAGAAAAGCTTCCTGTAAGACCAAACATATATCCCATACATAGATCGGTAGATTCTACCATGCCAGCAACAGCTGTAACAGTAACCTACTGTTCCCTTAAAGGCAGCTAGAGGATATCAAGTAATGCCTCCAACCTACTTGTAATTTATAAGGTACTGAAACTTAAAAATAATACTCAAGGGAGAACATTTTAAATTCATAGCAGTTATAGAAACCTAAGTTCATCAAGTTAGGGGAGGACGAACTATACTAACATGGATTCCTAGTCACAAAGGAATGGACGGAAATGAAAGAGGCACACACACTAGCTAAAAGTATTCTTCCCTGTGTTACAATGATCACAGCTGCAAAGCCATCTTATGTGCAATTAATGAAAAAAAGTAGCAAAGATTGTCAACAACATGAAGAAACCTCCTAAAGACAATGACTACTTGAAGCGTCAAGATCAGCTAAGCGGTGCATCAACACCGAGATCTTAAATACAAGTGCAGCATCAAAAGAAACACTAAGAAAATGACAAGTTATTATATGCAGATTACTATACGGATACTTTAACAATTGGGATGTAATATAAGATGCACTTACACCATGCGAATACTTTGAACAATACATCTCCCAGCTCATCCTGTAAAGTAAAATTATAATGAACCCAACAAAATTAACCAAGTAAGGTTTATAAAACATCTACATACAGTAAAACTAGGATAAGCAGATTTTCTGTACAGACACTGATCTGAGGGGAGCTTGGCTTTCTAACCCATCTGGTTCCCACAGGAGTCAACCTGACACTATCGAGGCTTGTGGAATATACATTTCAAAGTCATCACCTTCTCCCTTTTATCATTCTCAGTATGTCTCAACACAAATGTTCGACCAACGGAGCTCGTGAATTTTCCAAAGCCAGCTATTCATCTCTAGGCTTTTGAACTTTTTCTTTCTCCAGCCAACTGAGAATAAGCATAATAAATACTTGTATTACAACCAACATAACTGCAATAATAATTACCACATTCAAACAGGTCACTTTTCTTGGTACCTTGGCTATTACTTCCAATTCCCAATCATCAGGCTTTGTTTCCTCCTTCCATATTCTGTCTGGTCTCATTAGTATACAAGGTGTCATTTCAGTTTCAAGCTAAAGTCATCTCTGCAGTAATTCCATCGTGGTGTTTTCCATCTACACTCTTTCATTACCGACTCCACTTCAAAAAGCTGAAATCATTCATAAGCACATTCGGGTTCCCAGCACTGTCTTCTTTTTCTCCTCATGCTATTACTGACTCATCCCTTCTTTTAGCAGGTATTTTCCTCCTCTTCTGTTCCTTCTTTCTTTAAATCTTCAGCTGTAGACCCTTATGGACAGTCAACAGACTACAAACCCAAGAGGGCTCCAAAAGGAAATCAGCCTGCAGAGAGAGACAAGTAATAGGAAAAATTGATCATTAAATAAATATGAGGGTATTTATATACATAAAAGTGAATGCTTGTATGCTTGGACGTTCTAGAAATCCGAACCGCTTGACAGCAGCAGACAAAATTTGGTACGCGGCCCCAGTGTGACCCCAGGAAACGTCCCCTCACCATCCCCAATGGAAACGTCCCCTCTCCAGCCCTAGTAGAAACGTCCCCTCATCAGCCCTAATAGAAACGTCCCCTCACCAGCCCTATTTGAAACTTTCATCCTCCAAAGAGAAGGACGTGATCTCTCTCTCTCTCTCTCTCTAACACACAATTTAAATCATTCATTCAGTCTTTTCAGATGTCATACTTATTTACTATGGATGAACATTCTAAACAGCACAAACCATAATGGAACAGAAATGAATAAAATGGATATGTTTGCATATTGTATCTAATAAGTAAACTCAAGTTATTTACGTACTATAGCAAAGTCCACCTAGCTTTGCAGCTAAGCCCCGCCCACTGATTATGTCACGACCATTTCTTGAAGCTCATTGGTTGGCAATGGTTTCGAAAAGTTGGTTAATCTGTGGTTCTTTTCATCTTCATTTATTTTGCAATGGTTGTTTTACCGAACTAAAATACGCTCTGCTGATTATCAAAAGGAAACGTTATATTATCCCCTGCAATAAAATAATAATACATATCTCCCTAAAAGTGGTAAAAAAAAGGGAAAATATGAATGAAGTCAGGAGTGTTGAGCTATGAAGACTGGTATTTCATATTGATTTCACGAAATTTAACTACATTTTAATGGTCATAAAATCGATTTCATTGCAATCGTTTACACATTCGGATGGATGACAGGCAGTGACTGCACTCTACAAAACCAGAATACGCTTATGTTTAACTTAGAAGTTACAATATGATAGGCTATACGAGTCATATTAGATATAATTTGCTGAAAATTTTCTTAATGACATTATCCCCTTTCGATATAAGCTTATCTTATATTCAGCCGTTTTATAATGGTTCTTGTTGTGGTTATTCATGTTTTAGTTGCTAGTTGCTACTGTTATGGTGCGTGTAGTGTCTTCGAAAAATTTTCATATGGTAACCTAACACTGCAGAATAAACATGGACCCGTTCATAAAATACTGGTGTAAAGAATTATGTCTAATCTAGTTAATTGAAATTTAGTAATTTGTTTTTATTAAAAGTAATCGAGATCTTCATGTTCTCCTAACAACAGAGAGAGAGAGAGAGAGAGAGAGAGAGAGAGAGAGAGAGAGAGAAGAGAGAGAGAGAGAGAGAGAGAGAGAGAATCACTGACTCTTATGTATCCTTTTGTCCAACAGGGTAATCTACATGAATGCCCCCAAAAGCAAATGAATTATGGGCTACTCGCAGACTGGTTTGGATCATCTCATACATAAGGCTTTCAGCTATCATTTATTTTTTTCTTATTTCGTTAAATATCTTATGATGCCTTCCTACCATAGCCTTCATTTTCATAGAAATGCTACAGCAGCCTTATATTTACTCATCACACTAATACAATTTGTTATCCCTTTTGTAAATATATTTTCAATACAGTTCACTGAGAACAGCTTGACAGTTGTGTGTAAGGCTGAGATAGTCCTGTGATTGATCTGTGTGACATCGGCTGCGTGCCCACAAGGTTTACTTTTATTCCCTGTGGTATAAGTGGCGTTACAATTACTATGGCCATCCGTGCATGTATGTGAATGTGCACTTGCTTATACGTGTACATTCCACTTCATGCATATACATTAAATTTATTTTTTCCAGTTATATAACTGGTAATGGAGCACAATTCAATTAGTCCCCAACAGTGACAAAGGTCGCCAAAGAAGGGCAGATCCGAGCCTTTTTACGCATTAAAAGAGGGAGAAACCCACTATAACTTGCTAAACGAAGGATGACCTCACGGCACTCGCTCTAGGAAAAAAAAGTTAAATACTGGGAACTCCAAACTCCCACTTCACATGGTGACAAACAACTGCTCTAGGGCAAGTGGCAGTCGACCTCAGGCCAGAACAAGAAAGAAAAAAAAACTTGGAATTTCCAAGCACCGAATAAGGACTGTACGGCCAAGAAGTGGCACTTGGCAACTGACCATTGCTCTTGGAGGTTGCGAGTGGCAGCAAAACGGCAATAACTCGCTTAGTGGCCCTCATCGGTTGCGGCACGGTCTTCTTTGCTGGGCGGTGGCGACGACGGTCCCTGTTCTGCAGATCACAAGTCTTCTTCTCGTAAGTAAACATGACTGCGTTGAAAAACATGATTTCTCTTTTAACTATACATACAGTATATATATATATATATATATATATATATATATATATATATATATATATATATATATATATTATATATATATATATATATATATATATATATATATATATATATATGTTATATTATTATATATATGTTTGTGCGTGTGCAAAGTATAAGTGGTTATCAACTCATTCTTAACGGAGACTTACATTAGCTACAAGTGGTTATTCAATTTACGATACCTGTATCACTAAGATCTACACTCGGTACACAAATATCACAAGATCTTGCCTTCTGTGACACAAATATACTGAAAGTTTTCATCATGCTCTAAAGGTCGGCAGCAATAATCTCGGAGTTTTCCCTAAAAACTTGCATTTCCGTTGTTTTCACATTCCCCTTTTTCAAACCTAAACTATAATCATGTTTTTAATAAGTACAGCCACGCCCACCTTCTTGGTATGTTGATTTTCTTCAAGGCTTCAGTCTCCTATAACTTACATAACCGATTACTTCATGTATTTATTTTTATTAGACAACTTTTCCCTTTAGAGCCTCAAAGTCAATTGGAATCAGGGTAACTTTGTTCTGGGGCGGACTGGATTGGGTTATTCAGTCTAGGCTTTAGAGCCAAGCACTGGAGCAACAAATCCATTCAGCACTATTGCGTAGGTACTTAATATAGAGTCATAAATTTTTCTACAATTACTTACCAGTTGGACCAAAACTTGAAATCAGTCATATTTCTTTCAAAAATCTCGTTCTACTTTGCACTCGAGCGACAGGGCCACACGGCGCTGTCCAATAAAAGTCTTTCAAATCTTAAATGTACAATTTTTATTAAACCATTTAATTATCTGTTTACACCAGGTGGGAATATCTTGTTTCTTTCAGAAATGGCATTAATCTTTTTGACAAGACTTTGTTCCACTTTACGAAGGGAACATCGATGGTCCTGCCAACCAGTTACTTTGCCCTTCCTACTTTGTGTGAAGATATATACACCATATGAAAAGTGCCTCACTATATCTGTCCGGCAGATACCACAGTGTGGCACCCGCATTCCTTCTCCATTTTTTGTTATATAGGTCTGAGTAAAATGCGTGTGACCAATGCGCAATCTAGTCAAGTTTAATCTTACAATTTATTTGTTGATGATTTCATGATCTTACTCCCTGCGTGTTCCCACTTTCTTCCCGAAGGTTTTATAGACTTCAAGTCAGGGTTTGTTTTCATGTCTGTCCATTTTTCTTGCCAATGATTTATACTGCATTTTTGGATGGAGTCTTTAAAGATATTCTGGATAGGGGCATAGTGGGTATGGATTCTCTGGTTGCTGTCTACCTTCTCGATACCGTCATCAGAAGTAGTTTATCTCTGCGCATTTCCTCGCATGCAGGAAGGTCGACCACTCCTGCACTTCTTTGTAATATGGGCCGAGTAGATTTCAACTTTCTCCACTTTTCCTGTTAAAAAGGTGCATTATTACTAAAGGCACTCCACATTATTCGCATGTGAATACTGCGATGTGACTTGGTCGCTTTTTCCTCATTATATTTCCCGCTACAAAAGACAGTCCTACACTATCAACAGAGTTCGATCCATCTGTACATATGGGAATCTGGTCTGCATGCCATTTGCTATGTTCTGCAGCGTTCATTGCATTTTTGGTGCATTTTCTTTCCCATTTTGGCTGTACAGATATCTGTTGTGTCTTAGCTAGACCTAGACGGGTAATCTGTGATGTTGAGATCCCTACAGCTTTAGATTTGGCTTACTGACACTACAGCCGTTTGGGGGTTCAGATATGTATGGTATGGCTTTTCCTTTGTTGTTTCTATTTTAGTTACATATCAAGGAATCTGGCTGGAAAGAGGTGGTTACCAGTTTAAATATGTATTTTCTCTAGGAGATATTCTGAGTGCCCTTATGCAAACTGCAAACCTAGGTTGTGTACAACATCTAATTTCTCCAAGTTGGTCTTTCCTGCAAAACCATATATTTGGCATGAAGAGTATTTTGTTCTGGCATAAGGTTGTATAACACTTGAGCAGGGATGCCTGATATGCTCCCTCTTCGTTTTGTGATATCACTTTTAGTATGTCTAAGTACTTTCTAACCCAATGTGACCCTTGAACGACATACCTAAAAATGTCACTCCTTCACATGGAAGAATGTCATCTCTCAGAAAGAGACTTGCTATTTCCTTTTGCTTCTGAGTTCTGAGTTTAGGTTTCAGGGTGAAAACTTAAACCATCTGCTGTCCGGACATTCTGTGAACAAATGTAGTTTTTTGAAGTTCTCTAAATATTTCTGATGCAGATCCTCTCCAAAAGACAGCAAAATCATCCACAAAAAGTGTATCTTGGACAGAAATTCGAATACAATCCATCAAGCTGTTTCTTGCCATGTAAATAAGATCACACTTAACACACTGTCTTGTGGAACTCACTCTGCCTGTACATACGCTCCGGAATATTTAGATCCGACTTGCGCTTTTATACAGCAGTCTGCCAGGAAGTTATCAATGAAAAATCCACATTCCCTCCTATTCCCTAGGAAGCAAGCTCCTTCAGCATATTTCACATACATGTTAAGTTGTATGCCTTTATCAAACCCAAGAAAACGCCCACCATGTAATGAGGTACACTCGATATATTTATGAAATGTAGGTCTATAAAATCCTGGCTACTTATTTTGGATGTGGGACATATTCATCTCACATTTCCAGGATAGGGGATGGGGATGGGGTAACTATGCCCTGACGTCTTCTCCTCTTGGATTATATTTGGAGTCTATGTGGCTATCTATGGAATGTCTTTTCTCCCCAGCAGTCTGGCTTTTTTTAATATTCTCTTCTCCTTTGCAAAAGTCCTGGTGTAAGCTCTTTGTTGTTTCGATGGTGATCTCAGATACCTGCAAAAACATGTCTTGATGATTTATTTGGCTATTTTACACATTTAGTTCTATCAGGAAATTATAGGGCGGCTGGGTGTGCCATGGCTTTAGATGCACGTTTTTCTGCACTCTCTATAACTCCATATGTTAAGTATTATTAGTATGTATCTATGGGTGATATAAATTCTTTATATGTTCTTAATAATTCTGAATGTAATTATATCACTAGAAAAATCATGACTAAAAAAACTCTTCATCATCATCTAAAATTTCAGAAAATTTCGGACAAGTATTTTCCACCAAGATGAAATCTGTTACTGGTCACTGAACTTGGAGCAAAGTCCCAAAGTATGTTCAACTGAAAACATTTCATCGCAGTGAGCATAATCGTGGGCACTACTTCCTTCTAAAATATACTGACAGGCTTGGCAAGTGTGCATAGTCTTCACACAGCTTCAAATAATTCAACTCTTATCTGTTTTGAAGGAGGTTGGCCAATAATCTATGATACTTCTGATACTATTCTATTTCTTATTGTTGGTTACACGAGGTGAAACCCGTCTTTTGCCATTTCCTTAATGGATGTGACCTCATGGGTCAATTCACGTCCAAGTGCAGAACACAATTTATTCGATATCTACGACTGTGGGCAGCATTTTTCACATAACTGTCAACATCCCCATTTCTATGATTCCAAATCATGGGTTGGGGCCAAGCAGAAACATTTATGCTGTGTACACATACTCAGTCTAGTAACAATATCGGTGGTACTTAACGGGGGGGGGGACTGTGACCACAGATTGGCAGGCTCAAACACCCAACAGCACCCTCTGATTTAGAACCAACTATACAGCTCATCATGAACCTTATACTCTACATCTTGTTTTTAATAAGGAGCTCTGATCTCCTTCTCTGACTGTTGCTTTTTACTGATATTCTTTGAACAATAAGATTTCTGGTGTGATCCATGGTGGAATGGATGGCAGCCTGGTTTAATCAATTCTTTGAGGGTGAATTATTTCATCACCATGCTTCTCTAACTGCCGTATCTGGGAGGGTTTTGGGGGTTCTTGTACCAGTACTTTCTGAATTACATTCCCCAAAGCATCTCGAAGAATGAGCTCTTTTGATAGCTTTTTCCAAGTACAGCAGTACAACCCATGCTACTTTCTCCTAAGCTCTAAAAGCATTTCATTATAATCAACATATGGACTTTCGATTGGTAATGTTCTAAGAGCTCTAGCACTTACTTGAAGACCAATGTAGTGGCCTAAATATAACTTTTGATTTGGACTGAGAAGCTGATGAATATAACTGATAGCCATAGCCCAGTATGAACCTAAATAATCATGTATTCTGAATAAGGATTTCTCATAAGTTCCCCAGGTAAAACCCAGAACAACTTTTAAAATATGTATTATTTTTTGGCAGGTATTTTTAAATGGTTTACATGGCTTGACCATGTTAACTTTTTGTCAAATGCCAAGCCTAAAAATTTCACCCCTATCCATACGCTAAAATTTTGCCATTTAAGGTAGAAGGCCCTTCTATTTTCTGCATCTAGTGAACCTAAGGGCAACTTTTTATATGCAGAAATTTAAAGCCCGTCCAATCAGCCTATTTGCTTACTGCACCATCAGATTTTTGCAAATGTCTGCATGCACACGGCTACAGTGATACCCAGCGCAGTACAGTACAGTCACCACTGAATACAGAGCCTCCAGTGGTGGTGACAAAGACTCTGACATTATTAACAGTCACAGCAAAACAAGCGACACTTTCTGGGTGCTGCATGGTAACTTTATTGGTACATGTTCTAGTGTATCATGGCTGTCTAGTGTTTTATCTTTCATTAACTGATTTTTATGAACATCCTCTTTACAGTGTAATTTTACTACATTTTTTTTATTTTACATACTCTAGTAACAGTATTACTTTTGTTTTCAGGAATACTCTCTCTCTCTGCTTGAGATGGCTAGGAGAATCACAACACTATCTGGCATGATGCTCTTGCTTCTCTCGATGTCAACTATTTTGTCATCAGGTAATTCAATCACTTTTCCATAGGGCAATTGTGTTATATTGACTATAGATTAACACGTTTACATGATACAAAACTTACTCAAATTACTTGAATTAATACACATGAAATTCAAGAGGCTCTTTTTCTCTTTGGGCAGTTTTCTTATTTCACGACACTATATTTTTTTTTTTTCGAAAGTGGTATGAAGACTAGAAACTAACTTATTTTGTTCTTCACAGTTTATGGCAATTCGTTCCAATGCCCAGGGGAGGGCTCCTTCAGCAAACCTGGTATGTGTATTTTATTTCATTATAAATAAAACAAGAGTAAAATTTACTCAAGCAGGCACTCATAGCCAGTTCCACATTTTAAGAGAAACGGCTCTGTAGATGTGAAGGATTTTTAAAATGACTTCTGAAATCAATTAAATGCACCTCCTTTAAGAAACTTATCCCAAAATTTCTCATGGGATATTGGCTACTAGTAGTTAAGTCAATGAATACCTCGAACGTAAGTTCTAATTTCCTTGGGCTAATTCAACTCTTCAAGTAAGGTTGTAAAGCGTCCTCGCTGAAAGTACACAAAAATAACTGTTAGCATATGTATGTATATATGCATATATATATATATATATATATGTATAATATATATATATATATATATATATATATATATATATATATATATATATATATATATATATATATATATATATATATATATATATATACACGCACATCAACAAGGCAACACTGGGTCTGGTCAGTACTTGAATGGTAGACCCTTGGACATGCCAGCCAGATTCATCAAAATATAAAGCCCTTTAACATCTTGTGGTAGGGAGGGGTCTAAATCTCACCTCAGCATTACTTGCTGAAAACTATGGCATCTGATACCATTTGGCATAAGAATCCCCATTCTAAACAATTTCGTTTTGGCTTTTAAGTAATGATGTATTGTTATAGGAATGGCCTTGTCAGAAGCTGTACCTCATCTGGTAGGCAATTTCCGAATGAGTTAATTATAATAAAGGCATGTAGAGTATGGTCATACACGTGTATATCCACACTTTAACAAAATTTAAATAATGTAAATGTATGAATTTTACATTTCACTGCATTTTGCAATCGAACACTTGTAGAAAATGAGTTAGCTGATTACGTCTTAAACCTTGGAAGTCACTTACTATTTAAGGATCTCATTACTATTACAAGAAATAACAGATTGATACATTCCCACAGGTTCCTGTAGTGAGTACTACACCTGTGTATTATTCATAGACGACAAGTTATATTCACGCCTTGAAGTGTGTCCAGGTGCAGAAATTTTTGATGACGCTGAACGCAAGTGTGTCCTGAACAGTCACCTTTCAAGTCCTCATGCCTGCTTACAAGGCAGTCACAGTGAAGAAGACAGTCCTGTTAGTGAAGACAGCACTGAAGATCATGGTAAAAATCTCGAGGTGTTTAGCCCTGAAAATCCTACAGAAAACCTAAAAAGGATTAACACTGAAAAATCCACAGGCATTAGTTTTAGTCCCATAAGCTTGCAACAATCTATCGACACTGCTGGAAATGAAACTGACGATGGAAGCACTTCAGATGAGACAACAAAGGATGCTACTCCACAACAGCTAAGTGAGACAACAAAGGACGTTGTTCCACAGCAGCTAGGCGAGATAACAAAGGATGTTGTTCCGCAGCAGCTTAATGAGACAACAGAGGACGTTGTTCCACAGCAGCCAAATGTTGCTGTTAATGCCAACGTGCAAATCTTATCCTTATGTGACCTTAAGAATATTACAGATGCATATTTTATGCTAGCAATTGGTAGCCCTGCTCTGCGTCGATCCTCGGGGAATCAAAAAGTGTACAACAAAAACGTCATGCATTACAACAGGGATATTAGGCAGGCTCATAGCAACACCTACCTCTGGAGACGCAAAAACAGCATACCTCAAGGACTCAGACAAAGCCACCAAAAAGCTAATGAATATAAAAATGATTTCCAAAAGAAATTCGCCATATATAAGGAACAAATCCAATTAATCTTATCTCAAAAGACAAGCTCAGATTTCATTCAGAGACTTGAGGGCGAAATTAGAAGTCATGTTGAACACATCAGAAGAGCTCAGGAAAACCTCAACAGCACTCTTATTCCTGAAATAAGACAAATTCTAGAGCAAACCATAGATGACAACAGGAAAGAAATTGAACGGAAACAGCTGCTTCAAAATCCTAAATCTGAAGTATTTTTACTAAGAGAACTGGTAACTTTCGTAACTCTTGTCAGAGATGATGCAAGTGAGGTGGAAGGCCTAGCCAGACAAGTGCTCCAAAAGATGGACAATCTTCTAGAGAAAATAAGTACTGATGCATATAACTATGCCAAGCTTGATGACCAAGCCAATGAAGGAATCAAAAACTTAACTGAAGAAGCTACAGGCATACGAGAGGAACTGAGAAGAAATGCAAAATATCAAGAGGAACTTGTAATCGACAGGAAAACCGTAGGTGAAAAACTAGGTGACTTGAGAATTAGAAGTTCTAAGATAGATGAAGATATAAGGGCGATAACAAAAAATATTACTGGTTTCATTAAAATAAAGGACATACTTTGCATTCCTAGTCGCATGGTCAAAGCTTTCACAGGGCTAAACGTAACGTGTAGTGACGTTTTAAAATCCTTTAACATCTCATTCGATCTGCAAGCTGAAAATGCCCGATTAGAAGAGCTTCATAGAGAGAGGGACATGATCCTTGCAAATCAATCTATTGCCTTGGAGGAACTTAACTCATCTACTCCAAAACGAATGGAGCTTTCTGGCGAGACCCTGCCAAAAACAAGAAGACTTGAACTGATTGAATTCGAACTTTACAACATGCAGTTTTATGTAACTCATCTCCAAAAGCTGGAAAAGGGAGTGGCTGCTGCCACAGACTCTATCTTACAATTACAGAGGGAATCACAAGGGTTGCAAGCGAACTTTGAGTCTCGGGTCATAGAATTACAAGATATGATTGATGCAGCTAACACTGCTATAACCGGTGGCATCGTAAGTGGAACAAGAGAAATAATCGAAAATGACTTAGAGAACCTACTGATAACTCTCCAAAATCAGAAACTGAACAACATCAATGACTGCTTTGCAATCTAATGGTAAACTGTTTACAAATACTGATTCATTACAAATTCGTAAAATTTTCTTCTTTTTTATCTGCTCATTAAAAAGAAATTAATAATTCTTGTTTATTTACCTACTTTGTAAACATACAAATTATATTCTGCCTAGGGATAAAGGTTAGGGACTTAAATTTTTGGTACAATAAATAAATTCAGAATGACACCATCGTGTGTCTTATTTGTTTACGAACCTTTGCCATGAACACATTTATGTAGTCGATGTTTTAGCTGTTTAAGAACCTTGGCCATAAAAACATTTATGTAGTCAATGTTTTAGTTGTTTAAGAACCTTTGTCATAAAAACATTTATGTAGTTCAATGTTTTATTTGTTTAAGAACCTTTGCCATAAAAACATTTATGTAGTCATCATTCACTCAACCTGGGGACGTATGGATGAAAATGCTGTTAACACCACATACAAAATCAATATCTGCATTTCGACTGCATGATGCCATTAACTAAAATGTGAATGTGGCAGTGACCAGGATTTTTTTTTTAATTACCCCGACTAGGGAAAAACTGCCTTAGGTTGCAAAAATATAATAATAACCAAAACAAGAATAATTTATCGAAAATGAGAAAGGAACTACTACTGCGGTTGCAATTATTATTATTTTTATTATCAGGTCAACAAACAGAGACATACCAGACAAATATGAAAAGCACTGCGAGTCACAGAACTGATTACAACAGCATAAAACGGTCTCTTCTATTTAAGGGATCGGCTTCACGACTAGCAACCTCCCTTCCCCCAACCCTCCTCTTCAGTGGGTTGTGTCTCCCATGACGTTGGCGATCGTAGATTACCAGCATCTTCTATTCGTACCTTCTGCATTATTTCCTCGCTTCTCTCTCTCTCTCTCTCTCTCTCTCTCTCTCTCTCTCTCTCTCTCTCTCATTATGCCGCCCATTTATTTCTCCAAAGCCATCGTCTCTTCTTCCCTCCCTCCCTCACTCGATTTTTCCTTGCTGACACAATTCTACAAACCTTCCCTTCTAAGCAGAGACCCAAAACTGCACAGCAAGTAGCGCGCACTAACCCTATTAAACAAGCGGATGTCTTACCACCGTGGTCTAACATGAATCCCATTTCTGAGGAAAATGATTCGTTCTGACAGTTATACATTTCCGACTATATCAGTTTTGGAAGACGGACATTTTGCAAGAAGCTTACATAAGCGCAATGGAAAAGCGAAGTCTGCACACATACCTACTTAAGACTACGTGTCATTAACTTTGGAAAATTGTTCCAGAATCTTCGACACCTCTCTGTATAATAATAATCTGTCGTGCAAATTTTCAAATCTTTATTCTATATAAATCCTCAATTTTTTTTTTACGTGAGCGTGAAGTCCATTTAAGAGAAGGGAGTCAACAAAAAAGAAAATATTCAATAAAACTGTACCAGGTGATGCAGTGCAACTGGACAAGGACGGGTGGAATCTGAACAAAGGCAGTTTATGCAACAGTAAAAGAAGAGAATTAGTGCAACTGCACAAAAGAGGATTTAGTGCAACTGTAAAAGAAGATATTTAGCATATGTGTACATAGGGATTTTAATTCGACTCTTCAGAGACTTAGTATATGAAAGTTCTTTAATGCAACTTCCTTTAATGCAACTTCCGTTGCTGAGTCATGCTTCCGTACAAAAGGGACGTAATGCATCTTGCAAAGAGGTGATTCAGTGTAACAGATACAAGAGAATTAAAAAAAAAATGGCACAAAGGCTTCTAGGGAACTGTACAAAAGAGATTTAGCACAAATGTACAAACAGGCGATTCAATGTAGCTGTCAGATTTAGGATAATTCAACAGCATCTACATAAGGTGACTTAGTACAACTGTACGCAGGAGATTTAGTGCAACAGAAAAAAGTCATCTTTGTACGACTTGTACTGAGGAGATTAAATTTTATGCACTTGTATATAGGAATTTCATATCACTTGCATAAGGTGGATGTATTAAATCCACATTTAGCACAAGTGCAGAAAGGAGATTCAGTGCATCTGTACAGTATAAGGGCAGTGCAGTCAATTTTACAAGAGGGAATTTAGCATAATCTCACTTATAACATTAATAAGAATTGTACAACGAGATCTAGCGCAACTGCACAAAGGAGATTTAGTAGAAATTGCTGTATACACGTGTGTGTGTGTGTGTGTGTGTGTGTGTGTGTGTGTGTGTGTGTGTAAGCGCGTCAACGCACAAGGTCACTTATGCGAGCGCGAGCATTCGGCGAGCAAGCAAAAACTGGCGCAGAATGAGGGAGGGACCTTCAAAGATCCCATTTTGCCCAGGTAGCAGGGGGAACCCCCTTATATGTCCGATCAAGATTTGTCAAACAATCGTTCATAAACAGTAAAATACGAATGACGCGAAATAACTTCTGCCTCGAATTTCCACAGGATGACAACACCGTAAGTACCAGCATTCGGTCTCGGTCATACTTCACACTGGACTGTACACGCTCTCTATGGTAATAACGGTCATTCTCAAGACGGAAATGTGGACAAATTCTAACCGAGTCTACCTTACACCTACATAAGCTATTACTTTCATACCGAATCTTCATTTACCTAAATTTGGGTTTAAAAGTGCCACGGCTGAATTAAAAAGCGTGTCAAAGGCATGTTTTACCAAACCACCGACAACGGATGATGCCAAGGATCCCGTCAGATCAGCTCGTTCTTGATCATCCAGATTCCTAATCAGCCGATTGTTCATCAGCAGTCGTTCCGATTCACTAGAATAATCCTCACACCGCTACATTTT
>NC_089789.1:30791105-30796105 GCF_040412425.1 Macrobrachium rosenbergii
TAAATGTTACGCTGGCCTGAAGGTTCAAGTTCCATGGCTTGTATTGTATGACAAGTACACCACTGAGAAATGGAGGACTTTACCAATAACAATAATAATAATAATAATGGTGAAGAAATCCGCGTTAGTGTAAGTGTAAATATATATTAGAAATATATATATTTACACTTACACCACTGTGGATTTCCTCACCATTTTAGTGACTCATGCTATTATGAGATTTTTATTAATAATAATAATAATAATAATAATAATAATAATAATAATAAACAAAAACATTAATAATAAAAAAAATATTAATAATAATAATAATAATAATAATAATAATAAACATTAATAATAATAATAATAATAATAATAATAATAATAATAATAATAATAATAATAATAATAATAAATGGCAAAGTATATAAATGTTTCAGGCGCACACCCTGACGTCACTCCTACTACTGCAGCCCCTGCAGGTTGTACGAGGAAGTCCTTGGCATTTGCCACAATTCTTCCATAATTCTGCCATTGATGTTGTTCCCTCCACTTGAAACGTGCCGTATGTCTGCTTGACCTTGAAGTCCAGTACTCGAGTTTATTCAACTTGCAAGTGATGGCATTCAAGCACAAAACGTGGATGAGAGACCACAGTGCCTTATGACAAATAGTTACACGTACTCTTAAAAATTACCCGGAAATAATCATCGTACGAATAGGCGCGTTCATTCAGTCTTATCGCCGATCTCTATAAACAGTGCCTTAGCGATAATATGAAAGCGACCAGGATCGGAAATAGAATTTTACGCCGTACTGTCGCACGGTCAAATTTGGATTTTCATGACAATTTGAGGAACTGGTATCCAGCCTATATAAAAAAAAAAATAAAATATATATATATATATATATATATATATATATATATATATATATACATATATATATATATATATATATATATATATATATATATATATATCAGAAGAAATGACTATCAGAAAAAATTTACACAAAAACCGAACCATGTCTTTTAGTCACTCTAACCAAAGTTTTCCAGTCGGGAACGAAGCGCCAACGCTAGAACCCTATGGATAGATACACCGTCAATGAGTCAGTACATCAGACACAAACAAACAAAGAAACTGGCAAGCAAGTGGCGAATTCAGAAACGTGACCCGAGTCATCATAGCAAAGTAATTCTGCAACCGATTCAAATCTTAAAACAAGAAAAAGACGAGTCAGTCATCATAATACACCAACATTCACAGTAGTAGCATCTGCAGAGAGTTGGCTTGGCAACATCTCAATAATGTTTCCAACCCACACAAGCCCACGCCCGCGCCCCCGCCCCGCAAACATTAATATCCACAACGAATTTTCGCAGCCCGTTTCCGAGAGGACACCACCGAAATCGAGAGTCTTTGCGGTAATCTGGTATGAGAACGAGGAACGTTAAGCGTCGGTTGGCCTTCAACTCGACAGACAACACAGCGGACCGTTACACGGCCACTTGCAGCAGGCAGACTCTACAAGGGTGATTCAACGCGCCCTTCACAATTCTGTCCAT
Source organism: Macrobrachium rosenbergii (assembly GCF_040412425.1). Lineage (NCBI taxonomy): Eukaryota > Metazoa > Arthropoda > Malacostraca > Decapoda > Palaemonidae > Macrobrachium > Macrobrachium rosenbergii. The sequence goes on from NC_089789.1 coordinate 30,792,658, forward strand.
TTTATCATGTTCTTGAAAATCCACTTGTGCCTGAAACAGAGTGTGTGTGTGTGTGTGTGTGTGTGTGTGTGTGTGTGTGTGTGTGTGTGTGTGTGTGTGTGTGTGTCTGTGTGTACCAAGGCTCAAATTTCAAGAATTTCTGCTATTCATCTGCAGTGGCAGTGTTAGCCAATCCACGAAGCTTAATGTTGCTCCATCCTTTACACAAAATAACCATGGAATTATGACATAAAAAACAAACCCTCAATCCATCTTGCTCCTTCTTGGAAACTGCAGACAAAAGTCGCTGAAAGTTATCTGGTCATTCGGACTAATAATGATTTTGTCGTGGTGGTCGCGGTTTAGCCTAGCTTGTCCTGTTCAGTGAGACGAGGATCACTTTAAACATGGCCATCGCGGGCAGATACGAAGGAGGCACTGGACTTCATAATATAGCACAATGACAAAGTTCATTCATGCCTGTTTAGAGGGCGTCAACCAGCAATGGTATGTTTGGTTCTTAAGGTACTGATGTACAGGATGTTGAATCAGTGGACGTTAAGCAGTCTGACAGCAATAATAATAATAATAATAATAATAATAATAATAATAATAATAATAATAATAATAATAATAATTATTATTATTATTATTATTATTATTATTATTATTATTATTATTATTATTATTATTATTATTCATAAGATGAACCCTATTCACATGGGACAAGACCACCAAAGGGGCCACTGACTTGAAATTCAAGCTGCACTCGAAATCATTAACAGACGGTAAAGGGAAACACACAAAGAGGAGATCAGTTATCAGAAAAACAGACTAATTAACAAATTAATATATAAATAAAAATGTAAGCAAAATATTAAAATACAAGTTGAATCGTATTTGGGTAGTAATGCACTGCATCTTCGCTTGAACTTCCGAAGTTCCAATTGCACGACATCCCGTGGGAGGCTATGCCACAGTCCAACTGGAACTGAGAGGTTCGACACGGGGCACATTCACTGCATGCTGACTGTCCAGCGAATCTGGTTGCTCTCGGTAGGAAAGTGGGATCAGGGATCAATTGTGAATGTGAAGGACCTGTTTTAAAGTACAACTTGTGAAAAAGTGATAAACAAGAGATCAGATTTAAATGAAAAAGTCAAGAAATGAATTCATGGAGGTGTAAAGCCACAAGCACAAAGTCTGACCATAGAACCTTGTGCCATCTTCGGTCAAGCGCAGCCACAATCTCCAAAAGCGATAGAAGTTCTAAGGTCCATGAAAGAAAATTAAAAACCATGCGTGATATTCTTTCAAAAAGAAAGAAATACAAATGCTGATTACAGCTCATCCACACATTCCTTTATGAATCCTGCTGAAATTCAGACAAGATATGATGAAACCTTGCAGGTCTGAAGGAGAGACAGTAAAAGGCATACGATTCGAGCAGGATCAGAGGTCTATAATAACTAAAAAGGAGGTTTCACAAAAATAAAAAATAAAATAAAATAAAAATAAAAAGTGTAGAGCCATCAGAACGGAAGAGAAGAAGAAAGATGAATTTCCAAAGGTTATCAAAAATTCGAAATTTCTTTCAGCGAGTACTGAAGTAACAACATATTTCCTACTTAAATTCAATCCAATTACTTCTACTCTTTGCTTCCTTACTACATCCCTCACCAAAGTGGAACATGAAGTGGAAAATAAAGTTTTCCCGTTAAAAGGTACCAAACATTACCAAAACTATGGTTGAAAACGTTTTTCATGTTATCTAAAAAAAAGTCACACACACACAAGCACAAATAAAACTGGCTGTCTACCAGTAAAATGGCATCTGCTCGTAAGGATGTAGTCTATTCATAAGTAATCCGTAAAGACAAGCAAAATTTATAGATCTCGTCAGCCGTCAAAGGAATTACCGGTTTTTCAAAACCGGGAGGAGAAAGCGAGAAAGAAAAAGGCTAGGCAAAGGAACTTGGAGCCTAGAGATGACGAAAGCTATGGCCTCAACTCTCAAAAAAAAAGTAAAACATGCGCCGGAGTTTCTTCGGCGCAATCAAGTTTTCTGTACAGCGTAATGCTGTATAAAACTCTCACCCACCGCCCATGAAACTCTCAGCCGCGGCCCATGAAAATTTCAGCCACGGTCCGGTGGTGGCTTGATTTTTGGCATCTATAGCGGTGTCAAACGCATGATCATGGCTAACTTTAACCTTAAAATAAAAACTACGGAGGCTAGAGGGCTGCAATTTGGTATGTCTGATGACTGGAGGGTGGATGATCAACATACCAATTTGCAGCCCTCTAGCCTCAGTAGTTTTTCAGATCTGAGGGAGGACAGAAAAAGTGCGGACGGACAGATACATAGCCATCTCAATAGTTTTCTTTTACAGAAAATTAAAAAGGGTGATGACAGAAATCTTTTACGACAGGAAGAGTAAAAGAAAAAAAAACTGTTGCTCCCCATAATGGCGCGTCTTGACTGTGCAGCGTCTGCATAAAAACACTACATTAGAATGAATCTGTAGAAGACTGACTGACCCTATCCGCAAAAATAACCAGCAAATTTTATTATTATTTGTGGATAGGAACTTCTCTTAAGGCGATAACTTACAAGTATGCTTTTGAAAAGCATAAAAAACAAGAACTTCAAGATATTTAAAGAGAATATTCTAATTAGCAAGCTCTTAGGCGTAACCATACTAACAACTGATATTACAAGCAGATGAATAACGTAGTTAAAGAATCAACATACCAAATTCAAAGTTTACATGGGAATAGGAAAATCTGGGGTAATCGTTACAAGAACACTAGAGGGCAATACATCTTGTAAAGTGTTTTTCTTCATCTCGGTGAAGACGTGTATTTGACTTTATAACTGACTGCAATAGTGGTACATACATACGTAAGTACATACTTATATACATGAAAACACAAATAGAATTTGGGGCATATTGCTTTTGCTCGATTTCTTCGAGGACACAGAAAACCAATAAACATTCAATGGACGTTATTAGTTTAAATTACCACCCCCATGAAACATCATCATCATCCTCATCATTATTACAGACACTGCTATTGCTGTTGACGCGACCTGAAACGCAAGCAAGGCTGTATCCCTCAGACCTATACAAGAGCGTGCGAGAGGAAGACTATGATGACATGGACTCGTTGCAAAAACTACCAAGGCCTTTTCATTTTTTCGCTTTTCCAGGAAACCGAAGCATTATGTAGCGACCCGAATGCAAATGATCCTTTGTTACGCCAAAGGAATAAAAAGTTGAACAGTACGAGCCGATAAAAAAAAAATGGTTTCGCTTTCCGATTCCTTAACCAGATGTAACGACTGCGGATTCCTCCGTCGTGGCCACAGGCCGTAAATCAAGATTCGCAATTCTGAACAAGTTTCCTACATTTTCAGTGTCAAGATGTTCTTCTTATTCAGGAAAATTTACCAGTAAGTTACTTC
>NC_089789.1:30801105-30806105 GCF_040412425.1 Macrobrachium rosenbergii
CTTCCCCCACCAGGTTTTTTTGTCATTCTGGCAAGGACAGCGACAGTCTGAAGTCTAAAGGGATAAAAGTTGGACTGACGAACCAACCCGAATATGAGGTACTCACGGGTGATAAATTCGTGGACTGAAGACCCAACGCCAGTCTCAAGTCCGGCTTGGCAACTAAGAATTTCTTGCCGGAGTGGCGATGACTGTACTCGTTTAATATTGCCAGTCCCATTTAGAACTGAACTGGGAATATTTTTCCAAACATAGCTCTATAAAGACGTCCCGATAGAGTAATGACAAGAGATGGGGTGGATGGAGAAAATCAAGGTCGAAAGAATTCTTTAGACCTTGGAGAAAGCATTTGGCAAACTGCTGAACAGAGAGCGACACGGAGCAATTAATCTTACTAGTATCTTAAAAATGTCTCCACCCGGTTGGGGTCAGATTACTTCGTCGAGGCACTCGTGTTTTTATGGTGTGCATTTCGACAGAGCAATGAACGCTCTTGTTTCCTATTTTCTTTTCTCTTCTTTGTCTCTACAACCTAGCAGCTACCTAAAAAGGTCGGCTAACAGTTAAGTAATAATTCGTAGCTTAAGTCAACACAAGTTTTAGGGAACGCGCCCTCACCACCCCTACCCCACCTGTTTTTAGATTTTCTAAAATCGCTTACCACAGTGCCACTAAGAGAGAGAGAGAGAGAGAGAGAGAGAGAGAGAGAGATGTAATTCGGGTTTTTTGTTAAGATAAAAACTTGTTTTTAATCTTTTTAGTTATACTTACAGTACTTTACGGGAAGTTACAGAATCAAATATCGATAACACGAATGGCAGAATTAGTTGCCATTTTCCACATTTTTTTATTACTGATGCCAAACTTCGCAAAGTCTCCAGTCGTATTATCCTGTATAATAATACTCAAGTTTTTTGTGGGAAGTTCTTTTTTTTTTTTTTTTTTTTGCCAGATACGGTGGTCGAAGCATGTGAAAAAGATTCCCGCCGTTTGATATTCAAATGTCAAAAGCTTCCAAGGTTAAACGGCATTAGCAGGCGCATTTTGACGAAGGTGTTGCTCTCCTGAAAAGAATCAATCACGGGTTCTATGTTTCCCGCCCCGGAACTTCTTCCATAAGTTTCATGGCCAAGAATGATTTTCCACTTTCGGCGGTATCGTACGAACTTTTTTTTTTTTTCTAACTTTTTTTTTTCCTAGCCTTTTCTTTCATTTCATTGGAGAGGCTTGTAAGACACCCGACCCACGCCATCCATCTTCATGGAGAGGCTTGTAAGACAGCCGACACAAGTCTTGCATATTCATAGAGAGGCTTGTAAGACAGCAGACCCACGTCTTGCATCTTCATGGAGGGGCCAGCAAGACAGCCGACCCAAGTCTTGCATCTTCATGGAGAGGCTTGCAAGACAGCCGACCCACGTCTTGCATCTCCATGGAGAGGCTAGCAAGACAGCCGACCCACGTCTTGCATCTTAATGGAGAGGCTAGCAAGACAGCCGACCCACGTCTTGCATCTCCATGGAGGGGCCAGCAAGACAGCCGACCCAAGTCTTGCATCTTCATGGAGAGGCTTGCAAGGCGGCTAATCCAAGTCTTGCATCTTAACGGAGAAGCTCTAAGACAGTGAACCTACGTCTTGCATGTTCAAGCGTCTTACCCCCGAACACTTCTTGAGAGCAGCCAAAACTGGTGTTAAAATTTAAAATAATCACTTGCTCGTCGTTGGCTGCCCGGAGCGACGTTAGCGGCTACATAGATTCTAAGCTCTCTTCTCTATTGTCGCCCCCGCCCCACCCAACATTTATTTCAAGGTGCTGTTAATCTCATCATCATCAAAGTACCAGTTATAAAAAAATTCAACTTTCTCGATACTATACCCCTTCCATATTAATTCGAGATGACTGCTTATCATACATACACACACACACACACACACACACACACACACACACACACACACATATATATATATATATATATATATATATATATATATATATATATATGTATATATATATATGCATATACATGTGTAGAATTACATATACATATGTATGAATATATATATATATATAAATATATTATATATATATATGCATATGCATATACATGTGTATGTGTGTGTTCGTCTGATTCAAGTCAATCCCCAACCTCCTTCCTCCCTGCAACTTTAATGTCAATGTCTTTGATTAGGAAAAAAAAAGTCGGAAAAGCGCTCATACAACTACGTCTATGCGCCTACAGCGAAGTACTTCAAGGCAATAAAAAAAAAAAAGCACGGAAGAAGAAGTAGCAGTGGCAGTATTAGAAGTCCTGCAGCAGACTGAAGGTAGAAAATAGACCACACGGTTGACTGTGCTCAAGAAATAAGTAACAAAACGAAGTTCGAAGACTACCTCGAGTGATCCCATGCGGTTTCTGAGCAACCTTGCACTAAACAAGGAGACAGTGTTTTTTTTTATTTTTTTATTTGGCGAGGATAATATAAAATTAAGTGGGAACAAACAGCGACACTGTTACAAGGATCACGTGCGCACACAAACACATGTGCAAAGCACATACTCATACTCACACTCACACATACACATACACATATATATACAGTATATATATATATATATATATATATATATATATATATATATATATATATATACATATATATATATATATATATATATATATATATATATATATATAATGCCTGCAGTGCACCATGTGAAGTGCACATACTCATACTCACGCAAACACATTATATATATTTCATATAAATGTACTGCATATATAATATATATATATGTTGTATATATATATATATATATATATATATATATATATATATATATATATATATTATATATATATATATATGCAGTATATAATAATATATATATATATATATATATATATATATATATATATATACATAATAATGCCTGCAGTGCACCATGTGAAGTGCACTGAGGAACAAGCCCCCTACAGGTTCAATCAATAGACGAATAGCGTTTACAAACGAGTAACAAAACCTACTGGAGCAGGCACATAACGCTGAAAATTCAAGCTGGATACTTCCGAACGAGCACCAGTATCCATAATATGCTAAGAAGCACGTCCCAGTTTCTGCACGTAAGAGAACAATATATACTTTCCGTACTGAGCAGCGTTTGATTTATGGTTACTAAAACTTGCGTCACAACATCTGAGCAGCGACACTCCCGCGCAGAACGCCGAAAAGAGCGCCAGGAACCAGTTCAACCAATTCCTAAACACGAAGGGAGTAAGTGGAAGTTCCTGGCTGAACGAGTGCTTAGGCAAGAGGTTCTGATAAATGGTTCTGATAAATCAATTTACATTTGTTATGGCCAAAGAAAATTGTCCATGAAAAGTCGCGGTATGCTGCCGAAACCTGCTTCAACGAACAATAATATTCTAACAACGGTATATCAACACGCATGAGCCAGGTGTCAATAATTCCATATTTTATTTACGTAGAATAATGATTGCGGACATTTACAGCATCCAAGCACAGCAAAAGAGTAAGCTTGCTGTCAAAGGCACCGTTAAAATTTTAGATAAATGGATGAGTTACCCTCCGAGGAGACTCCGTGGACTACTGCAAAATGGAAACGCATGCATCAATTCCATTTGAAAAAACAAAGAACATCATTAAAAGTTTACCGGTCTTGAAAGAACTGACAGCTAAAACCAAAGATGTGCGTCGCGTCCTAAGGACGTAATAATCGTTTACTTCCATTTGTTGTTCCTCTCGGAGTGATTAAAGCGATACAGCTATCACAAAAAAAAAGAAGTTATGTAACCATAAACACAGCAAAGAAAAGATATATATATATATCTTAAAACCATCTACCAAATGCATCTATCCAAAGGATTATCAAAAAAAGTTTTTGGGAGCTCTAAATGTAAGTCAGTCACCTTCGACCACACCAGTTAAGCCTATATCCACTCGTAATAACGCGGTTCGTTTCAAATTTCAGGGTCACACACTGATGTGACAGCGTGACCTCAGGCGATCCGAGTACTGGTTTCCCGAATAACTTGTTAAGTCAAGATGGCCTCGGGCAAAATCCTTCTTAGTTCGTCTTAACTTGTCTCTTTTCTACCGTAGACACCAGGAAATGACAACTTCCTTATTAAAAAAAATTGTGGACAGCCGAAAAAATCTGGCGGTAACTGTAAACTGCTAGTTACAGGGACTGCTACAGCTTATCATTCACGCCAGATTACGTTACAGAACATAAAAGTAACGTGTTACTAATAGCAAAATATTAAACCACAGGATATTTAAGTGAACAATTATTGTAAACAAAAGAAAGGCTAGATCGTGTATATATAATGTATACATAAACACACACACTCAAATATAATATATATATATATATATATATATATATATATATATATATATATATATATATATATATATATATATATATATATATATATATATATATCCATATTTAATATAATCTAAAACATGTATTTATATATACATCAGATATAAATTACCTTGCCCTTCTTATGAAATTTCACTATCTGAGGATGGTTTTAAAATAATTCTCTCTCCTCCATATATATATATATATATATATATATATATATATATATATATATATATATATATATATATATATATATATATATATATGAGAAATATATAGTATATATATATATATATATATATATATATATATATATATATATATATATATATATATATATATATATATATATATATATATAGAGTATATATATATATATATATATATATATATATATATATATATATATATATATATATATATATATATATATATATATATATATATATATATATATATATATATATATATATATATGTATATATATTGGGGGAGAGAGAATTTATTTAAAACTATATATATTCATTATATATATATAACAAACTCAGTATTAGTTACAACAGCATATCAGAAAGACCACATACTACACCACCAAAAGTC